>NW_009697487.1:0-10448 GCF_000703405.1 Apaloderma vittatum | reverse complement strand
TATTAATATTAATATTAATATTAATATTAATGATTATGCTTATGTTCATTTTTATGTTGTAAATTCATCTGCAATCCATGCAGGTATATACGATATACCTGTACCATATAGCTCCTTTTTTTTTCCCCTGAAGATAATTGTTGTCATTTCATTTCTAAAAAAATCCAAACTTATTTCCACTGTGTGAAATGAGGTGAGATGATGCAGGAGTGATCACACAGAGGGAGATACTGAGATTTGAAGTAGTAAATATATATTTGGCAACAAAATAATTCAGGATAAAGATTTACTGTATCCTGTGTTTTTGAGTGAGGGACTTACAGAAGCAGATTCAGGGGATGAAAAAATAAGGGAGTGATTTGTATTTATTTAGGTGGGAAAATGAAAGGGATAAGGGGCATTATCTTGATGGACTGACAGTCACCTTAGCAGATCTGATGAGTCATCTGTGTTGAGTCACTACTCGTTGTTAGCTGCCATTGCAGTCACAGAAAGACTTACTGCAAACAAGAAGATTATGTAAGAAAAGTATCCAAATCCCCATTAGAATTCTCCCTGAGATGGAGTCAATTCAGCCTGTGTGCTCATCGTTTAGAAAAGTTATGGGTTACTGACAGCCTGGGCATATAATGCAGTATTTGGGGTGCCTCAGGGCTCCGCCGTTGGGAATAAAACTGTTGTAGAGAGCTCAGCTGTTCCAGGTCACGTAGCATGAAGTGCAAGTTGGCTGGCACTGCCGGAGCGGTGAAAGCTGCCCCCTTGTAAATCCTTTCTGCTTTATACACAACGCAGGAGGGGTCAGGAAGGAATGACGTTCACTTGCAAGAGTGAGAAAACAAAATTCAGCAAATAGAACAATTTATGGAGTGTGTTATAGCCCAGTTTAATGCACTACTACATTGTCTATTGGAAAAAAAGGGAAAGGAAAGGAAAGGAAAGGAAAGGAAAGGAAAGGAAAGGAAAGGAAAGGAAAGGAAAGGAAAGGAAAGGAAAGGAAAAGAATTTATCTGAGGTTTATCATAAAATGTGGATTATTGGTTAACTGAGAGGCTGGCATGGAGAGGAAAGGAAAGGAAAGGAAAGGAAAGGAAAGGAAAAAAGAAAAAAGAAAAGGAAAGGAAAGGAAAGGAAAGGAAAGGAAAGGAAAGGAAAGGAAAGGAAAGGAAAGGAAAGGAAAGGAAAGGAAAGGAAAGGAAAGGAAAGGAAAGGAGGAGAATTTTTCTGTGGTTTATCATTAAATGTGGATTATTGGTTAACTGAGAGGCTGGCATGGAGTTTAGTGGTTTAACTTAGACTTATTTTCAGAGGGAAGAGTGTCTCAGAGAAAAGCAAGTTATACGAAAACTGTAAGCATACCTGCAGCCTTTTATTCCAGGAAATTAATGATTCCCGTTGAATTCAAATGTTTTTATTATTATCCTTTGAGCAAAGATTTGCAGGTGATGACTCCTCTTCTATGAGGGTAAATTTACATTGTGACAGTGAAGTCAATATAATCAAGATAATTTACCTGATTGCAGGATAAGACTCCTGGTCAATACTAAATTCAAGATTCCCAGTCAACATTAAATTCAAGAGCCTTTGTCTCCATAAAGAACTAGCTTATTCTTGTGGAAGCAGCACTTGATTCTTTAATGAAACCTCCAGCTAACAGTACCTCTGTTCTTTGGTTCCAAAATAACTTTACATAGGCTCTTAGAATAAAATCTTTACAATTCTAATCATAATTCAGTGAGATCAGAAATCAAAAGACATTTTGTCTGAATTCGAATTTAGTATACTCGCTTTTACATATATGTTTATCTCCTATGTTATTTTATTTTTCTTCTTTTTTAGGTATTGGCTCACTGTTACTTGACTGTTGAACAATACTACCCTAAAGGTTTTGCACATTGGGAAAATATTAATTAGATTATTCTGACTTCTCTACTCGGTGATCTTGGTTGTCATGACAACCAAACTCTTACCACTTTCTTAACATCCATCTTTTTTTTTTTCTGTAGTTTTATATATATATATAAAAACCTTCTAAATTGTGGGAAAAAAACCCCTATGATTTCCAATATTTAGGGCCATGTAGTTCACCTTCAGCAATAATGACCCTGCTTAGTAACTTTCTCAAAGTCTTCTAAGAGTCAAGGAGTTCTTCACTGGTCCTATGTGCAGAGATTACAGCTAAAATAAATTACTGTAGTTCTGAAGTCAGAAGATGGCATGACAGTAGAATCCAGTTTGGCAAAGAGGAGGTTTTATTGCTATTTTGATTGCACTCTGTAAATCCAGGTGATGAAGCTTTTTTGTGTCAGGAGCAACATGACACTTGTGGTTTAGATATAGCTTTTCCTGGCTGGGAAAATTTCGATTGGCATCCAGTTCTTTCATTTTCTTGACATCATTGCAAAAAGCTACACAAGAATTGAATTTGGGAGCGACACAGATGGGACAGCTGACCCCAGCTGACCAAAGGGATATTCTATCCTATTTTACTCAGCATATAAATTTGGGGGAACAGAAGGAAGGAGGGACATTCAGGGTGATGATATTTGTCTTTCCAAGTGACCGTTACATGTGATGGAGCTCTGCTTTCCTGAAGGTGGCTGAACACTTGCCTGATGATGGGATGCAGTGGATGAATTCCTTGTTTTAATTTGCTTACGTATATGACTTTTGCTTTACCTGTTAAACTGCCTTTATCTCAATTAATGAATTTTCTCATTTTTACCCTTATAAATCTTTCCGCCATCCCACAGTGGTGAGTGAGCAAGCAGCTGTGCAGGGCTTACTTGCCAACTGGGATTAAACCATGAAAATAGTTTAGAAATAATATATCATATGATTTTTCACTGAAATACCATGAACTATTTTATGTGGGAAAGGCAAGAAGGCAGAGGACTGTACTATACATCAGTGACGTTTTGTGTAAAACGTTGTAGATTTGCGAGGCCTAGATAAAGTAAAAAATTTAGACTGAACAATTTTCTGCACACTTCAGGGAGCCCATGGAGTATAAACCAAAGTTTGATGATTCCATATTTTCATTCCCTGAAAATGGTCTGGTGAGAATTAGATACTCAAAGTACAGCGCTATTGGAGCACATAGAATCATAGAATCTTTTAGGTTGGAAAAGATCTTTAAGATCATCAAGTCCAATCATTAACCTAGCAATTCCAGGTTCACTATCAAACCGTAGAATCACAGAATCATAGAGTAGACAGGGACCTTTAAAAGTCATCTAGTCCAACACCTCTGCAGTGACCAGGGACATCAGGTTACTCAGAGACCCGTCAAGCCTGACCTCAGATGCCTCCAGGAACGGAGCATCCACCAACTCTCTGGGCAACCTGTTCCAGTGTTTCACCACATTTGCTGTAAAGAATTTTTTCTAACATCTAATCTAAATCTACCCTGCTCTAGTTTAAAAGTCCCTCCCCAGCTTTCTTGTAGCCCCCTTCAGGCACTGGAAGGCTGCTATAAGGTCTCTTCTTCTGAGCCTTCTCTTGTTCAGCCTGAACAACCCCAGCCTGTTCATATGCCTAACCATCACATCTACACATTTTTTAAATACCTCTCAGCCTGTCCATGTGCCTAACTACTACACCTACACATTTTTTAAATACCTCCCAGGTATTTAAACAGTCTGCCCTAGGCAGACTGTTTCAATGTTTGACAACTCTTTCTGTGAAGAAATTTTTCCTAATGTCCAATCTAAACCTTCCCTGATACAACTTGAGTCCATTTTCTCCTGTCTTACCACATGTTATTTAGGAGAAGAGAATAACCCACACCTCACTACAACCTTCTTTCAGGTAGTTGGAGAGAGTGATAAATTCTCCCTTCAGCCTCTTCCTCTCTAGACTAAACAACCCAAGGTCCCTCATCCACTCCTTATAAGACTTGTGCTCTAGATTCTTCTTATTCTTCTTGTTCTTCTTGTTCTTCTTGTTCTTCTTAGACCTTGGAGTCCTAGTGGACAGTGAGTTGTCCATGGGACAGCAATGTGCCCTTGTGGTCAAGAGTGCCAATGCGATCCTGGGGTGCATTAAGAAAAGTGTGTCCAGCAGGTCTAGGGAGGTTCTCATCCCCCTCTACTCTGCCCTGGTGAGACCACACCTGGAATACTGTGTCCGGTTTTGGGCTCTCCAATTCTGGAGAGACAGGAACCTACTGGAGAGAGTTCAACAGAGAGCTATGAGAATGATTAAGGGACTTGAACATCTCTCCTATGAAGAGAGACTGAGAGAACTGGGGCTGTTTAGCCTTGAAAGGAGACGGCTGAGAGGGGACCTTATTAATGTGTATAAATATCTGAGGGGTGGATGTCAAGAGGAAGGGGACAATCTCTTCTCAGTGGTGCTCAGCGATAGAATAATGGGTATAAGCTAGAACATAGGAAGTTCCTCCTCAACATGAGGAGAAACTGTGAGGGTGACAGAGCACTGGCACAGGCTGCCCAGCGAAGTTGTGGAATCTCCTTCTCTGGTGACTTTCAAAACCTGCCTGGACGCGTTCCTGTGTGACCTACTCTGGATGACCCTGCTCTGGCAGGGGGGCTGGACTAGGTGATCTTTTGAGGTCCCTTCCAACTTGGAACATTCTGTGATTCTGTAATTCTTTGGACAAGGTCCAGCACCTCAGTGCCTTTCTTTTCATGAGAGGCCTAAAACTGAACACAGGATCTGAGATGTGGCCTCACGAGTGCCAAGCACAGGGGGACCAATTGCCTGGTCCTGCTGGCCACACTATTTCTGGTATGTGGAATGAGCTGATAAAAATTAAATGAGCTGGTAAAAATACACAAAGGTATTTTTGAGAATGACTTCTCTGTGAACTTTTGAACCTGAAATGCAACTAAGGAAGATACTTGCCCGCAGGAATTGAAAGCCCTCTGCTGGAAAAAGATTCATATTATGTTTGACTCTTGTCTTGAACTGCAGTAGACACTTGCCTTTTCTGTAGTAACTCACAGGGTGAAGAACTAGCAGAAATTGGAGAGTTGTTTTTAATGTCTATTCAGTTCTCTTTCTGAGGGAGATGGAAGCATTTCAGAAGGAATTTGGTGCAAAAAGCTCCTGTATTTTTTTTAATTATGTTGTACTAGACTGGATTCGAGTCTAGAGCTACACTAAATGAAACAAGGGCACAGACTCAAACAGAAACATATAATTGTCCAAACTGCTTAATTTTCACACAGTTGCTGTCATGGTTTTGGCCTATGGCTGCTGGCACTCGCACTTAGTTGTACTCATTTATGAAGCCATTAGAAAATGATAGATGTGAAATGACAGAAACTATACTTTTGTATTGCAATGAGCACGTAGCTTTAAAAATTTAAACTTACATTGACATTTATTGCTCATGAATTAATAATCAATTCAATTTTTAAGCTATAAAACATACCATGGTGGCATAAAAGCACAGTATATGTATATATATATATTCAGGAATTCTGTGTTTGTCATTGGTGATGCAGGCAAGATTGAGCAGCTTTCATTTTTTGTTTGTGAAGTTGTCTTAACAATAATGTGAATGTAGTGCACTTTAAAATTTGCTTTGACTTTTAAACTTCGCAAAACACACAAAACAAGATTGAATAAAACAATTTCAATAATTTAAAATTAAAAATGTAAATTTCTTTATTAGTTTGCATTGATACAAACTCAGAAAAAAATGTTTGTGTAAAAATAAGAAAATTATATAACAAAAAAAAATCATTCAACAAGTATAATTAAGATATTAATAGAAAGCCTGTTGCAAATAATAGACATTTAAATAACAATCACTCTCTCTGGACTTGTAGTGTTTCTGTTTCTTCTCCATTAGCTTATCATACAAGACTTAGAATAACAAAGAAAATTAGTGGGAAAAAAAAGTGAACACACTGTCAGAAGCCATAATCTCATAAAGTCATTCCTAGAGATAGTGAAGGCCAGGTCATACATGAAAGACCGTGAGACCAGACCAGGAAAGGCGAAGACAAGTATAAGTTCTGCTGCATGGCACACCCTGCACAGAAAGTACGAGCATAATAAAACACTTGCAAGACTTGTGTGGATGGTGAAAGAGAAGGAGGATGGAGCCAGGAGAAAGTCTGATTTCTGTTGTTCATGTTTACTGGGATTACACCTGCTATTCCACCCTTCCTGTCTAAAGTAATAAATTTCATTGTCTAATAAATAGGAAATCAATGTAGGAAAAGGATGCCACCCACAGGGAACTGCAGGATTCTCCCATGTTTTTCCTGTTGCATTTACATCAGGGCTTGCGTCAATGTGTTCTGAGTTATGATCAATAAGCTGAAAGACTGTTATAGCCAGGGCACAGCATATATGTCTGTTAAAAATATTTTGTGTTAACTGAGAACTAATAATCACACTTAGTGCCCAACTCTTAGGAGAGAATATCCTGTGTGTACAAGGTAACATGGATTTGTAGTGATAGGACAAGGGATAACATTTTCAAACTGAAAGAGGGTAGATTTAAGTTGGGTGTTAGGAAGAAACTTTTTACTGTGAGGGTGGTGGAACAGGAACAGGTTGCCCAGAGAAGTTGTGGATGGCCCCTCTCTGGAAGTGTTCAAAGCCAGGTTGGATTGGGCTTTGAGCAACCTGGTCTGGTGGGAGATGTCCCTGTCCATGGCAGGAGGTTTGGAACTACATGATCTTTATGTTCACTTCCAAATCAAAATATTCAATAATTCTATAATTTTTCATTCTCATCTGAGACCTCTTCAGAACTCACAACTCTATACTTAGTACAGTCCACATCTCTTTAAAGGTAGTGAAAAATCTTCTGAGTAAATAGTGTTTTGGTTTTCTTTTACAAGGAAAATGGATCCCAAGTGTAGTTTTCCCATGCAACATCAGTTGTCTGTGAGCAGCACAAGTTCAAGGAAAAGACTGCTTCGGCTTTCTCTTCCTCACCCTCTGTCTTGCATATTGAAGCTCATCATGCATACTAGCAGACTCACGCTGCCTACTGCACTCCACTTTGGCTGTGCTCTCTTACTCTGAGGAATGAGAATCTCGGACCTGGATGGATTCCTGCATTAGGTACTGTAGGAAAAGCATGCTAGGAAATTGGCAACTACTATTCTAGAGAGCAGGGAGCAACGTCAGTTTTCTGATCTGCTGTAACTGCCCATTCAACTTCTTCCTCAGGGCTGCTAGCTGTGTCCCTGGCACAGTTAATTGTCTCTATAAAAGAACATGGAAAACTCTGAAATGGTACTCAAGTCTCAATTTAGATGTCTGTGAATTTATTCTTTATGTCTGGGAATCTAGTTCAGTTCCCATATTAGCCAGCGAATATATTAGTTTTGCATTAATTTATAGTAATTGCAAAATGAGTGAGATAGTGTATCGTATTGTGTTTGTCTGGCCAGATTTCAGTAGTGGGGGGCTATAAGGGAGGCTTCTGTGAGAAGCTGCTAGAAGCTTCCCCTAGGTGTGATAAAGCCAATGTCAGCCAGCTCCAAAGACAGACCCACTGCTGACCAAGGCTGAGCCTATCAGTGATGACGGGAACACCTCTGTGAAAACATATTTAAGAAGCAAGGAAAAAGAACTGCACAACAACAACTGGCATAGAGAGAGGAGAGTGAGAATATGTGTAGACACCAAGGTCAGTGAAGAAGAGGGGGGAATATGTGCCTAGGCAGCAGAACAGTGATTCCCCTGGGTCGTGGTGAAGATCATGGTGAGGCAGGCTGTCCCCCTGTAGCCCATAGAGATAACGGGGCTGTAGATGTCCACCTGTGGCCCCACAGCTGTGAACCCGTGGGAAGTCCACATTGGACCTGGTTCCTGCCAGGACCTGTAGCCCACGAAGAGAGGAGCCCACACCAGAGCAGATTCGCTGACAGGACTTTGTGACCCCGCAGAGGATCCACGCTGGAGCAGTTTCCCTTTCAAGGGCTACACTCCATGCAGAGGACTCATGTTGGGGCTGTTTGTCAAGAAGTGTCTCTTGTGAGAGGACTCATGTTGGAAAATGTGTGTGAAGAGCATCTCCCATGAGAGGGATCTCTCGTTGGAGAATGGGAAAAGTGAGGAGTCCTCTCCTGGAGGAAGAAAGAGTGGTAGAAACAACATCTGATAAACCGAGTGCAACCCCCCTTCTGTGTCCCCCTGTGCTGCTCGGAGGGGAGGTGGATAAACTGCAAGTGATGTTAAGCCCAGGAGGAGTGGAGGAAAGATGTTATTTTTAAGATCTGCTCTTATTTCTCATCACTCTTCTCTAAGCTGATTATTAATAAATTCAAGTAATTTCGACAAATCGAGTCTGTTTTGCCCGGGGCTGCAACTGCAAGTTATCTCCCCGTCCTTATCTCAACCCATGAGCCCTTTATTATATCTTCTCCCCCTGTCTAGCGGAGAAAGGGGAATGACAGAGTGGCTGTGGTGGGCACCAGCCAGGGTCAAACCACTACAGGTGTGTATAGTACCAACTAAGTATTTTTTGTATACAAATTGAAAACAATTAGTCGTCTAAACAATTTCTAAATATGCTAAGAAATTCCTCAGAATCTGCTGCCAGTTTGTTGACCAGCCAAACAATTGGCCAAACAAATGGGTAGGTTTTGCAGTACCTTCAAGAAACATATCATGATGACTCCCACCAAGAATAGCAAAAAGAATCATGTCTGAAATAGTTCAAAATCTTATGGTTTCATTCTGTTTTTCATTGTCCTGGCAACATTAGGATCAAGAAAAAAGATTCTTGACTGTGCCCTTGTCTATCAGTCTGACTCTTGTCTATTTGTTGAACTTTGAATGGTTTGCTCTTTTGTGTTTAGTCAGAGCATGCACAGAGAACATAGCTGCTGCTTCTTCTCACTCATCCTTAATGTTGTCTTTTTTTTGCCTCCTGTACATGTTTTTCTAAGCTGAAGCCTGTGATATTTAGTGAACGACCTCACTCATTTGCTGGCAGACACATCAGACTCGCTGAAATCTTTCCAAATGCACTGCTTCTTCATTTGTATGCACCAGAGCCATCTCTTTCTCTGCAGACTAGATCAATCTCAGTATTAGGGAGATTATAGTGCTGTCAGTAAGCCTTCAGCTTTTTCCTCACGTTGCTGTAACACAGGGCTATATATTGAAGACTAGATGAGCCTGACATTTCATTTCACTGATTTGATGTACTAAAAAGGAATTTTGTTTCAAGAAAAAATGATTTTGATAAAACATTATGTAGTTTATAGGAAACAGTCCTTCTTTGTGATCTACATGAAGACTTAAGTATAGGTGTCATTGCCCAAGAATTCATTTAACAAACTTGCAAATATTACTAAGTTCTGTGGACAGCATTTGGTAAAATGGTGGAAAATATAGGGAAACAGAGTCAAGTTTTCTGAGTTCTGAGCCTAACTGTGACTCACTCTGGCAGCATGGCTTAATCTGTCACGGAATATTTCTTTCTCTTCATCTCTAAAGCTGCTGAGAAATTTGTAAGCCTTTTATGGATTTTTAAAGAAATCTTGCTAAATATTTTGTGAACAATGCTGTTTTAAAAAATAAAAAGCTGCAAAAACTTAGCTGATTTGTCTTCCCAGTAAAGCTGCATAAACACTTCCAGCTTTGAGTATTCTGTTGTATAAGATTTGAAATATATGATACAAAAAATAAATTTCACAAGAAATACAATATTTAAAGAATATTTTATTTTTTCAAAATAAATCTCACATTTATTCAAAAGCTGGATATCAGAGAATAGTGTTGCTTACTGGCCTAATAATGGCTTAATAGTTGCTGGACCTTTTTTGTTCATTTGCTTTCTTGAATGTAAATCTTTCACTGCCAAAATAAAAAAGCATATCTAAACATTTGCAATGTCAGCTATGTATTTATGTTAAAAAAAAAAAATATCAAAAAAATAGAGGATGAACAATGAGAAGATTTTCCCAATGTAATATATAGACTAGATGATTTCCCGTATGGTTAAAAAAGAATCTAGGATGTGATGAGAAACGAAAGCACCATTTAGTTTACAGATATTCATTCTGTAAGGCTAGATTCTTCCATCTTTCATTCCCTCACAGTATTCTTAATGTCTTAATTTAGCCCCTTGGCTTTACCATTATGTTCCTTTTTTGAAAAGTAGAAGTTAGAAGAAAAGAGCGATGTGCTTGCCTCCTCTTGGAGCATTTCTGGCTGCATCTTTTGAAACCATATAAAATGGAACTCAGGATGATCTGCTCTGTCAACTTCCCTGGCACTGAAGCCTTCTGTTGCGCAGTTTTTTTTTCTCTCTCCTTGTTTTTTCATTCTGTTTCTCAGCTTCTCTTAGTCCTGTCTCCCCCCAGCACTTCCTTCTCTAGAACAATTCTCCAGTCCTTTGGATATTTCTCCTATTTCTTATTGAATTGTGTGTGGGAAACATCTTTGTTATGGCTGATGGGAAATTCATTGCCAAGGTCGGTCCCCATGTGTTGCCAGGTCTAGTC
>NW_009697486.1:0-372 GCF_000703405.1 Apaloderma vittatum | reverse complement strand
TCTATTAGCCCGTCTTCTCTGCTAGACAGGAGGAGGAAATATATTGAAGGGCCCATGGTTTGAGGTAAGAACAGGGAGATCACCTGCAGCTACTGTGCTGGGCAAAACAGACTCGATTTTGGGGAAATTAGTTAAATTTATTAAAGAATAAATCAGAGAAGAGTAGTGAGAGATAAAAACAGATCTTAGAAAAATAACACCTTCCCTCCATCCCTGCCATCCTCCTGGGCAAAACATCAGTCCCAGTTTATCCCCAAGTGGCGCAGGGGTACAGGGAATGGGGGTTGCAGTCAGCTCATCCAGTGTTGGTTCCACTGCTGCTTCTTCCTCCAGGGGCGGGCTCCTCACTCTTCCCCTGGGCCCTTTTGGGGT
>NW_009697485.1:0-38284 GCF_000703405.1 Apaloderma vittatum | reverse complement strand
GGCCGCCAAGCCCCGCAGGCCTCCCTGGCTGTACCCTCCGATCACGTTTTTGCCATAGTCGCTGAGCTGGGCTGCGTCTCCATGAGTCGCGGTTCTTCAGGCATTTTACGCGGGATCTGGCGCTCCCTCTGCGCTCGGTTCGCATTCGATTTCCAGGGACACTAACGGAGCAAGTATCCAGGTGCTGCCTGTAATCTCCCTGGAAAATGCTCCTGTTTCTATGTCTGATTATGGAATCACAGTATCACAGAATATGTTGGGCTGGAAGGCACCTTTAAAGGTCATCTAGTCCAACCCCCTGCAGTGAGCAGGGACATCTTTCACTAGATCAGGTTGCTCAGAGCCCCATCCAGCCTGACCTTGAATGTTTCCAGGGATGGCGCCTCTGTCACCTCCCTGGGCAACCTGTTGCAGTGTTTCATGGCTCTCGTTGTAAAAACCGTCTTCCTTATATCCAGCCTAAATCAGCCTCTTTTAGTGTAAAACCATTACCCTTTGTCCTGTCACAATAGGCTTTGCTGAAAAGATTGCCCTCATCTTTCTTAAAGGTCCCCTTTAAGTATTGAAAGGCTGCAATACTTGGAGCCTTCTCCAGGCTGAACAACCCCAGCTCTCTAAGCCTGTCTTCATGGGAGAGAAGTTTCTCTGACTATTTTTGTGGCCCTCCTCTGGACCCAGTCGAACAGGTCCTTCTTCTTCTGTAAAGCACTTTTCAATGCATTATACTAGTGAATTTGTTTTCTTCTCAGATGTGGAATAGGATCATGATCTATTAAGGGGAGAAAGAGCTATGGAGCATGTTGGACAGCAGACCAGATGAACAAAGAACTAGTCTATAGTCTAGACCTGCGCTGGACTATGGATCTAACTTCAGGAGTTTCACTAAAAGAAAGTTTACCATTAAAAAGTCAGCAGGCAACTTGAGTACTTAATAAAAAATAAATCGACCATTGGATTCTCTCTGCTTTTGCATAGGAAGAAAGAGGAAACATCAGCTCCCTGTCAATTTCTCCATGCTACTCATGAGTCTTATTTTCACAGATTGCTTCTGCCATAAGAACATTTTTAATTGGATTTGATCCTTGAATGCTTAAAACAAAGATATCATAAATCATCCCAGAAAACTACAAGAGATAGAGATATAGGGGCTGAAATTCTGTCCCTATTTGCAAAGCAAAACTTGAGCCAAGTCCAGATTTCACTTATTTTTGTTTAGCTCAGGAAAATGCCATCTTGCATGGAATTTCTCATTTTTTAAATCAGATTTTAACTTACTTATTACATTTTTTTAAACTCTTAATACCAACTCCAAGCACTTGTCTGTTTTTTAAAGTGAATTCAATAAAATAAAATAAAATAAAATAAAATACTTTTTCATCTAATATATCCAACAGCCAGAGAAAAAGCTTTATTGCCAGGTAAAATTAATAGTCTGAGAGATGAATATGATTTTACCTGTGAGACAAATTTTAGGTTGAAGGCTAAATTTGCCTTGGCCTTAATCCATTGTAACATGCAGCAGTAGGCTGTGATGCACCTTACAGCAAGGGCTGAGCTAAGCTAAAGTTTAGTGTACTCTTCTGCCTATAAAGCACTCTCCAGGTTAACAACATGCATCAATTCTGCTAATATCAGAAAATGAGATGGTACGCTCTACGCAGTCCAGAAGAAATGGGAAAAAATTGCCTTTTTGGGGGTGGAGAGGAGGAGAAACTACCTTGCAGTCATTGTGGGTGTAGGGCACAAGCTTATCACTACAGTGACAACAGGAAAAGAAGAGGTCGGGATATCAGATCTCCAAGACTGTGAAATATGTTGAGAGACAAATGTTTGCACAACAATTTTCGTATGTGGGAACAAATATGTATTAACTTAAACTCTGTGTCTAACGATGCTATGACTGACTGCAAACAATGGCATGAGAACTCCATTTCTACGTTCCCACATTGCTAATGAAAATATGAGAACACCAAAGCAGCTAGAGGTAGCAAAACCCAATTAAATCTCAGGTTTCAGGCAATTTTGAATCTTTCTAGATGGGATTACAAATACTCTTTCCTTACTGGACCTTTTTTTTTCATGGAGAAGATGTCCAGAACCTTCTTTGAGATGCTTTTTCTTTTACATGCAAAAACTGTTAAATTCCATATTGATCTTAAAATCTAACCCTGTTTTCTCATAGCTATTTCCATCTCCATTAATGTCTACGCCTCACTATAGGGTTATCTTTACTGAAAAATCTCATTATTTTCATTGAGAACTAAATCTAGCTGGATAATATTTTGAATGTATCCAAATATTTGCATCTTTCTTGGAGTAAACGATTCTAGAGCTGGCAAAACCCCCTTCAGTTTTACATAGGTAGACAACAGATTTTTAAATGCCTAGAAAGTTTTTCTGATGAAATGGTGCCCAAAAACATATCTGAGTGAAAGAAGAAAACATCTAGGCATTTCTCAATTTTTGTGAAAATTTTTTGTACATATGGATATTTGCATCAAAAATATTTATTTAAAAAACCAACATTTTTGAATGAATTTTTTTTTCATCGAAGTAACCAAATCTTTATTTTAATAACCATATTTAACCACATTTCAGCTTGATGACCATATTCTCTGGCAAGAATTAGTAATCAGTTTCTACCTATCCTTAGAATATAAGATCTTACATAAACTCTGATTGTATCACTTGTGTCTCAAAGATACGATATTTACTCAACAAAGATCTGGCCAGAGGAAAACTCAAAATCATTTGTCAACTAATGTCTCATCTTTTATTTATATTCTCCATACAAAAAGTACTTAAGTTAAAGTTCTGGCTAGAAGAAATTCCTAGGAATGTCAGAATATTTTAGTTTCGGGATCTAAGTGAAAATAAAAAAAAGAGAACAAAGAGTACAAAAGAGAATTTCTTCACCTACAGGAGAGAAAATTAGGACCAGACCATGCTTTTCTAATGTGTCACGGGACATCTGCAGGAGTCAAAAACTACCAGTGGCCTTTAGTGGCCATTAAGAATGGAGCAAAAAGACAACAATTTGAGTTGATAAGTAGTATGCAACCCTCCTTTAGAAAGATGCTGATTATGGTTTTTCTGTGAGCATTGTCACCATCTTCATGCCTCTGCCCCTTCATCTCTCAAAGATCTGGGCAACATACCTGACAAGGCAGGAGAATTTGTGTATTCTGTCACAGTCGCTCATGACCTTTTATGTTTGGAAAATGTGCATCCTTTTATGCTGACAAAGTTTTCCTAGATAGCCATTTACTTTCTACTTTCTCTCTCTTCGAGGAAAAGACAAAAATACATTTTCTGAAATGAAAGTTTAGGTTTGCAAAAGTCTGATAATAACTGGTATTTTCCAGCAGTGGGTTGAGGGCACAATTAAATGATTACTGGTAAATTGGTTTTGCAGCTAGATTCTTATACTAAGTTTTAGGTTTTTGACTTTTTATTTACTTATATCAAAACAAAACAAAAAATAGGAGACTTTTCAAATTCCATTCTCCCGTTTCTGCAATGTTTTAATTCAACAGCTGTTTGTCCAGTCATTTTCAAATTATATAGAAAAAATATATCTTGTTCCACACAGTTTAAGAATACTACATTTTTTGTTGCTGAAGAGCAAAAATAGCCTTCTTATCGCAAAGGAATTGCAATAGCTGTGAAATTGCTGCTGTACCTTCCACAATTATTTGGGTTTCCTTTTCTTAGAAGAGACAAAGTAAAATAATTTCTTCAAATAGCAATAAATAATAGTTATACTCAAAAATGAAGCTTACACATAGGAATATAAGAATTCCTGTGATTTTATTTGAAGTTTAAACATTCTTTTCATTTAAGTATTTCTCCGTAGTCTTTTTAATAGAAAAAGAGAATATTCTCCTTTTTCTCTTCTAATAGAAAAAGAAAAATTTAATATACAAAGAAATGTAAAATTTTTTCTTTCACTTTACACCAGTGTAAATTAGGAGCAATTACAACAATGTCAAGTAAAACAGCTGTTGGGAAAGGCTAAAGCATAAATCATTAAGCACTTCGTAAAACTATAGCTGTCATGACAGACAGTACTTTGCATGGCATTAGGTTGAAGTAAAACCTAGAAAAAATATTCACAAAGTTAATCAAATGACACTTTGTCTATGAGTAATTGGCTTTTCGGAAATATTTGCACATACGAGAATGTCTTCTTTCTACATGAAATGCTTTTTACTGAAAAACCAGTCTTCCCTCCCATCTTACCTTCCCTTTGGAAAATTCTTAAATGAAATGCAAGGTCACGGGTTCGATTCCTGTTCAGTCCCCATGTGTTGCCTGATCTAGTCGAGAGGTGGCATCCCTGGCAACAGGGAGGCTGGATTAAAATGATCTCTAAGGTCCCTTCCAGACTAAGCTATTCTATGATTCTATGATAGTGCCACAGGGAAGTTGCAGCCCACGTTCTTATAAATTAGCCTCTGTTTAACCAATAGGCCACGTTCCCCTCCTAGACTAAGTCTCCAGTGATGCACCATCTTTGTTCTTTAAGAAGAATAATTACAAGGCATGGTAGGAAGCCCCAGGCCAGTGAGCTTACCCCGTAAATGGAAAATGGATAAGTGAGTACTTAATCTACTGGTCCCTTGAGAAATCACCTCCATAATATCCAGAGAGGAATATTTTAATTGTTGGAAAGTTAACATTTTCTTGGCATATAAATCTGTTAATTGCTTGTATCATTAGTATTAAATGGCAGCTCAAAGAGAAATTGTGAAAGCAAGCAAAATAACCAATGTTTTCTATTTCAAAGATCCTCAGAGATCTTCTGGAGCAACACTTGCAGACGTTACAGACTGAAGTGAGCTACCAAGGTTAAAATGTCCTGTCCTCCAGGGGTGCTAACACTTGTTATTCCTATTGGCCTGAGTAGGAATTTTGAGCTTATAGCACCTTTGAGCATCACATAGGTTTTATTTAAGTAGTTACTTTTCAGGCACTCAAGTCTGAAGAAGAAAATAATTGGCTATTTACTGTAATCTTATGAAAACATGTGTGACTTGAAGCACTTTGGGTTCACATCTTAGAAGCATGTCTGTACTTAGAAAAGTAGCCTGGAATCTCTCCATATCAATTTGAAATGAAAGTTCCATAATGAATGCAGAATTTACTACAAGTGAATTAGCAGAAAAAGAAGTGAAAAGTAATTCCAGAATATCACTAGTGCATAAATAAGCATTCCTTCTAAATAAGTAATTCATTTATAGAAACAGGATATAAATAAATTATGTTTGAGACTTCTTTCAAATAATTAGAGTTCTTTATATCATACATTTTAGAACATTCTACAGCATCTAAAATATATAAAAATAAATATCTACAGTATTTACAAGTATGATACAATCCAATCTCTAAAAAGATGTGTAAAGACACGTTCTTTAGCTCATGCTGAGGTAAGTAGGTTTCTGTAAGACTGAGAAGAAACAGGAGAGGCAGTCATTTTGAAGGAATCCCTTTGACTGGTTGTTGTAGTCTGTAACACGTTAAAAGAATGTGCCATGGTCTGGTGGTCTTACATGCATTGAGCCAAAGTCATCCTTGCTGTAACTCTATCGAGGTAAATTTAGTTATGCTGGGGATGAATTTGTCCCATTCTTCATTCTCTGTGTTGCCAGAGTCTTCTGCAGAAAATCTCACAGCTTCATCTAAATTTGAAGTCATGTTCATCCCTGGTATGTGGAGATGCAGTTCCATTGATTTCAATGGGCTGAGTGTACCTGTAAGATAAAGGTTTTAAGATGATTTTACTGTTTCCATCAGGGAGCTGAATGGCTCTACTGTGTGATTGTCACTCTCTGAACATTTTGCAGGTGATAATCTAGTAAAAAATTGGTCTGCCAGAAAATGTTCCAAATTGCATTTGCAAATTCTAAGTGAAGTCTTCTTGATTTCTGACACATAAACCCTGATTTTCTTGCTTTTAAATATTTCAGATCTGTTCTACTAGTTGTTTAACATGCATTACTTGGTATATTGCCCCCTGGCTCCTTAACAAGATGCCACTGTGACCAGCAGAGCATACAGCTTCCTCGTACAAGTCAATTATAGAATAGTTTGGGTTGGAAGAGACTGTTTTAAAGATCAACCAGTATAACCCCCCTGCCATGGGCACAGGACAGGCAGGGAAGAGAAGAGAATGATAGCACATAATATAGAGAGAATAAAACATAATCTAAAGTCACATCATCATCTGGATTTCACAGCTGTAACCTTGCTTGTTCCATACATATAGAATTGGCAACACTACTAGAGAGAAAAAGGTGAATTCAGGAAAAAAATATTCCTTTTATACTAAGTGAAAAGAACAGACTTCTTCAGACGTAATTTATTTCATTCCTTTTAGCTATGTATTTTAGGAACAGAAGAGTTGTCCTTGGAGATAGCGATTTCTCTGTTATCAATATATAGCTTATATAGTCCTAGTCTATAGTGTCTGAGATAACTTCTAGACAACGAACATTTACACCCCTAGGAGAGGAGGGATGAATCCTGTACCTGCAGTCCCTTGCAAAGTCCTGCTGGGATATGACGTATAATCTAATCATAGAATCATAGAATGGCCTAGGCTGGAAGGGACCTTAGAGATCATCTAGTCCAACCTCCCTGTCATGGGCAGGGATGCCACCTCTTGACTAGACCGGGCAACACATGGGGACATTCAGGCAGTTCAAGCTGAATTTTGCTTAAAATATTTATTATAAAACATACAACAACTCAGAGAATTAGCTTTGAGTGGAATACAGCTGCTTATAAACATACTGCAACTCCAGGGAAAATTATTTGCGTATTTTCAGATACCTGTTCTTTATTTACTTACAAGCACAGTTGTAGCATAATCTATAAAATATTTCTTGCAAGTTATTTTTCTTGAAGTAAGTTCCTAATTGTAAACACCTACCTCCCACTGCATTGCACTCAGATTCAAATATTGTTGTATGAACAATTAAATTTTACTTCCACAGCATCAAAAAACATAGGGACAAGTATACTACCCATGAGTGCAGTACCATTTGCTGGAAGTGTGTTTATGTTGGTCAGTACAACGTGTTCTGAAAGTTTCGAAATGTTATCAAAATTGCTGATCTGGGTGGTCAAGGATTTCCGACTCTCTGTACTGGCACGACCTCTGGTGAGCCGTTCATTCTGGTGACCATGAATGCCAAAGATGCAACAGGAAAACGCTGCTTTAAATTCTTCTCTAAATTTCCCTGTCAATCACAAAAAAGAGTCATGAAAAAATGGTGTTTTACCAAACCTTATAGAAGTAAGCAGCTATCTAAAGCAAAATTAACACAAACCACCCAGATGTTAATCCAATGCAGAAGTACAAAATCACAATTTCAACATCTTGCAGAAAAACAGAAAAAAAATAACCTTTGTAAGAAAATATGTGAGGTATGGTATGAAGCCTGAATTATTTTTGGCTAGACAGAACAGACAAACTAGAATGATATATGAAATCATGTCATGGGTGGTCTGTTGATTAATAACATATCTAACAAAAACAAGTAACTGATCAATCGTAAGCTTAAATGACCGAGTCATTGCTTGACACGTGAAATGAGAGAGCATGGCTAATTTGTATTTCATCTTGCATACATTTTAAAAGAAGATTCAAAGTGTTCGACAGCCTATGAGCCTGCTTTTGGGGCTCAGACTAAGTTGTTCAGCTCATCCACATGCTACACACCATAGAAAAAATACAGTGGGCAAATGCATATGAGGATCAATAGACTTTTGCCTTCTGTATTTAGCTGTAATACAGCCAGTTAAGGTGATGATTATGCTGTCCGTGGCCAAATAAGAAAAATTCAAACTAAGACAGATCTATACTAGCATGTAAACAGCATCCTGGCTGGTTGGTTGGCCTTGAACATAGTTGGCACAATTAGGTCATGCAAGTACTGTTAAATACTCACAGCCTCCAAAATCCAATACCTGCATATAAAAATGCCAACTGGGGACAGCCCCTGGCCTGTTCTACCCCCCTCCCCCGAGAGTATCTAGGGAGCGTTTAGGGGAACGGTAATAATTTCAACCCAAAGTCATGCCAGGGACCTCTCTGCCAAATTAATGGCATGGACAGTCAAATTCAAGCACTTGGACTCAGGCTCTGGCACTGTTTAGCTCTAGGTAGATAGCCTGAGGGAAATGGGACACTTCAGGCAACTTGTTCCAAGAAGAGGATCTCGCTCCCACCAGAGGAGCTGGGCTGATGTTACACAGTCATTAATCTTATTTGCTATGGCTCATTACATTCAAACTACACATTAAAATTGAATTCTAGGTAACTGTAACTCACCGCTGAGGAAGTTATAAATAATAGGATTGGCTGCACTGTTTGCATATACAAGCCAATGTGAGAACGTGAACCAGGCGTATACAGTTTCTCTGTCATCAGCATGATTAAACATCCCAAAAACCCTACAGAAAAAGAAAAGCAAACCTGAAAGATGGGAAAATTAGAAATCATATAAAAAGATTTGGCAACTTCTAGCTTCATTTTATCTCTGATGACCTATTTGCAGTATCGCAGAAAAGCTGATTCAACAATGTTTGCTTTCTTGAGAGAATTAAGTCCTCTCCCCATCCCTCAGCCTCCTGTCTGTGTGGTTTAGCACAACAGAGACCATCAGTACTTTAATTTGCAGTGGTGCAGATGCATAACTTTTCTGCTAAGTAACCAAAGTCAGCTGGTGTGAGATGAGCCAAGAAAAGACGGGAAAAATTACTTTTGACCTATTCATGTCATTGAGATTCCCAGCTCTAGGCCTGCTCTCCTGTAAGCAGAGGCTCTGGAATTTAAAAGGCACTGAACTGGCCCCAGAAGTGAGGCCCCAGTAAGAGCTTCTGTCCTCCAGAGAAATCTGCTTTGCCCAGATTCCTTACACCTAACGTTTCCCAAAAAAAAAAATCTAACTACTCTGCTATTGTAGTCAAGGTAGCCTGTGTAGTTCCTCTGTGGTTCAGATTGTAGGTGGCCTGAACTGTCTTCTGGAAATACTCCTTTCTCTCCACATTGCCTAACAAGGGACTTGAGGATGAAAAAATACTTAAATTAGGCCTCAGGAAAGTGCCAGAGTTGAGTGGGGTGTATTTAAGCCTTCCTATCCAACTCAAAACTATTCTTAAACACTAAAATGTTCCTCAAGCACCAATAATGGGCTGTTTATTTTTTAAGCTATTCAAATTTTCAGATGTATGTCGTTATTTATCAGTATTCCACAGGGCTCATCAGTTATAAATATACCAAAGCCATAGTCTGTCAGGCATTATACAAAAAAACAAGAGTGTACACAGTTATATCTCAAATGAACAGAAGAGATAGCTTCCTAAGCAATGTGAAGGGTTAGCTTGGGGGTCTCAGAATTGTACATGAAGGGGCTTGGGTTTGAACCCAGTGTTTCACAGTCCTCAGGGCCAAGCCACAACACTGCACTGTCCTGCTAACCTTCAGCCGCTGGTTTAGGTAAATGCACTTCCATGGGCACTTGCATTTACATCACACAAGCTGTAATCCCATGTAAATGACAGGTTTTAATGAGGAGATAGGTTAGAGCATTTTAATGAGGAAGAGTTTGCTAATAAGGGTTCCACAGTCTGGCCTTTAGTTCAAGTGCTACAGATAGACTAGATGTATTTTTTTCTTGCAACTGTATGCTTATTTTCCATTTCTTTATTGTGAAAGAAGTAAGTTTATCCTTCAAAAGTATCTGCCAGAATAACAGGACTCTTGCAACAGGGGCTTGGTTTTAGACTGAAAGCTTTACCCAGTGTTTACATTTTGGGATAAACTTTACCTTTTCAAGACATTGAGGATGCTAATTGGCAGATAGCAAAGTGCAAAAACCAGGAGGACAACCATCAGCATACGTGCTGTTTTCCTTCTTGCACGAATCTGTTTTATTTCAGCTGCCACGGCGCTAATCTTTGACTTTGTTGATTGTCCCAGCCCCCGGGGCTGTGCTGAGGACTGCAGAGGCTTCCACTTTTTCTGAACAACAGAAGAAGTTCCTGGGATCTAAGAAAAACAAAATGAGAGGTATTTTGAAAAAACTAGCTCTATGGGTAGAAAAATAGACATGTTGACATACACAATGTAAGCTTGCAGGGAGAAGTAAGGGGTTTTTTATTAAATTAATTGGTGCAGCTGCAAGAAACAAACCCAATTTTAGACACACCTGCATAAAATTTGTGTTTTATCCAAACATATCAACTTATGTGTTGTCAGACCATCACACCTACAAACTCTATTGCTGTGATTATGCTTCTATAAAGTTCTACCTTAAATGTTTGGTTGTACGGAAGAGTAGTTTTTCCCATTAATATGCCACTAATTTAAGACACTAACCAGGTTTTCAGCATTGGAAAACAAAGATTTAAAGCTTACATAGTTTTAAGTGCCATAAAACTTCCAAATATGCAATCTAGATGACAATGAGGCAGCCAAAGAAATCACAGCTGAAGTGTGGATCTCCTTGCAAAGCTCTTCAAAACTGAATGTATATACAGTGAATCATGGAAGAGTGCCATGACATAGGAAGAATTAGATTAGCCAAAACCACATTGCAATGGGTAGATGTAGCATCACGCTATTTAAAAAAAAGTTTTTGTTTTCCTGTGCCCTCACATAAGCCAAGCCAAATAAAGCAATTTTGATTCAGTTCTTCAAAATTATTTCCTGCCTGCAGCCAAATGTGAAAGACTACAGATGGCAAGGGCTCTATTACAATGACATTTATAATGTTTCAATGTTATACATTGTGAAAAGCTTTTGTAAAGAAATACAGTTTTATTCATGCATAGTGCAATTGTTTGTGGGGTGAGTAGTTTCATGAGTGTAAAATAATTCACGTTTAAAAGCATTTGCAAAATTCAAATTGTCTATTTAAACACTGTTTAAAAATAGGGCTTATCCACACAACCTGACCAGAAAAAATGATTTTTTTTTCACAAAAAATGTAATAAGGGAATACTTGTTCTAAAATAAAAGCATGCATATTCAGAATTGTCCTGTGATTGCTATTATGTCATTTTTTTGGTAATAGCTTCCTTGCATAGACAAGCCCTTAATTTAGCATTTATGTGCACCATCAAACCTGATTTACAACAACTGGAATGTTTTGGCAGAGCTGTGTTGTAATGAGCACAAAATCAATGAAGCAGAACGGGCAATATGTTAAAATATTTATTTTTTACTAATGTGTCTATGGATATAAAGCAAAAAAAGCCCCAACCCTTGCATTACTTCTACTGCGGGTTCCCACTCATTCAGCTGAAATAGCAGTATCAGTTTCATACCTGGACATGTCTGTCAGCTGCAAGGGATTTACCCTACATAGCTGTGGGGTGTAGCATTGCCATGTGTTTGACATGTACTACTGAGATTCTGCCTAAGATTCTGATTCTGCCTAAGATTCTGATTCTGGCTTATCGGGGTACTTTGATAATCTGTTCTCCTAACCTTGAAGCAGAAGCTTTTCTTTCTTCTTCAATTGTACTGAGTCACTGCACTGTAGCAAGAACCAGAGATGGAATCAGATAAATCCAGGCCAATCTCTCCCTCCTGATTATGCCAAAGATTCACCTGAAGAAATCAGTGACCAGTTTTCATGGTAGCTAGATGCGATTTAGGTGAAGAGAAACATTACCTGGGCTCAAAATCGTGAATGGCTATTTCTACAGAAATGTTAGACATGGCTCAGTACATGGTTTGTACCTGTGTGTGCAGGTAGAAGGGTCTTTTCTGGTACTTTAGCAGTCTTTAATAGCAAGAGGTGTTCAAAGATAGTACTGTATACAATGTATGATCTCACTGTACTATATATTAAGTGGCTACATCTTTAGGAGTTTGTATTGAGAATCTTTCAAAAGAGCCCCATTTTCCTCAGTCTTTACCTGGCATATACCTGGGCTTTGCTACTGTTACACCAATGGACAATAATACAGCAAAAATTTTATCATTAAAAAAAGAAAATTAAGAACTATATACCCACAAATGCACAGTTGAACCAGTACCATCTAAGCAGTATAACACTTGACAAGTGTGTGTGTATGTATACAGAAACAATTACGAATATGTATTTATGTAAATACACATACGTGTATTACAAGTGATAGGACAAGGGGGAATGCCCTCAAGCTGCACAAGTGAGGTTTATATTGGACATTAGGAAAAACTTCTTCACTGAAATGTGTGTCAAGCACTGGAACATGCTGCCCAGGGAAGTGGTTGAGTCACCACCCCTGGAGGTATTGAGAAGACATGTAGATGAGATGCTTAGGGACAATTGTTTAGTTCTGGACCTGGCAGTGCCAGGTTAATGACTGCACTGGATCTCCTTAAAGGTCTTCTCCAACCTGAACGATTCTATGGTTCTATGATTGTGTATGTACAAGTATACATATGCAGCATAATGCATATATTTGCATTTCAGTAATGAATCAGTTATAGAGATAATTGTGGAGAATTTTTGTAATTACAATGATTCACTGAAAACCCACTAGCTATGTCCAAAAGTCTCAGTTACTTTCTTGCTCACCTTTGCTCTATCTCCTCAAATTATTATCAAGGGGTTTATAACCAGAGGAAATCTCTCCAAATGTAATAACAACTTGCAAAGATTGGAAGGGTATATCTCAGCTGCCAAAATGAAAATGGGTAGGGTTCCTAGTTATTAATATGCGTAGGCTTCAGTGTAAATGCATTTGGACATCAGTAAGCACATGGTATGGAACTTGATAATACAAATTATGTATAAACATTTTCATCATAAGTCCATTCAGTCTTATTTATTCATTCAGAAGTAACTTTTATTCTACTTAAAATCTGCAAAAGAACATAGCCGCCTAAGTCACTACTTCCTTGCCATTAATGAAATAAATTACTTAAAATGCCTGGTGTTTGTGGCATGATTGTTCTTGTCTTTAAAAAGATGAATCATTAATTCAAAGATTGTAAAGCTTATATTCAAAGATCTGCTTGAAAGATACAATTAGTAACTTTAAGAGCTATTGCACAAAGTGTAGTAAGGATAACTTGTAAATCTATCTTGGCTTTAGTCTGAAAATTTGCATGAACAACACACTCCAATTTAAAAAAGAACCTTTAGAAAGGTTGTAAGGCATAGAAGACACCTACTCTTTGCTGTGTTTTTTCTATCATCTGGAAGATTTATTGTGCCTTGCAGTAGGATCATTGTATTTAACTGAAGTCCTGGTAAACAGCATGATTTCTTAATCGAAATTACTATCAAATAATACATTTAGAGCACTGCATTCATTTGCTCTACATGACTGATTATGGCACATCTGTTGCACTTAGAAAAATGCCTGATGTCTGCAGCCAAGTCACAGTTGATAATATACGTGCAGTGGTTGTAATTTCATGTAGTGCAGCCTCTTATATATAGTGCTATTCTCTATGCTAGGAAAAGGAGAAAGCTGTAATTTTGCATCATTGATAGCATTAAGCCTGTAACAGTATTTGTCTTTTTGCCACTGAAAAAAAAACATCCTTACTTTTCAGTATACAAGATGTACAGGGAGAAGAAATATTGTGAAGAAGAAAGAGGCCAGCTAATACAATTAAAGTAGATGAAGTGGTGATGGGGAAACTCAACAAACCAGGTTGGTTACCAGTCATTCAGCTTGTGCTCTGAACCAGCATTTTCAAACTACGTGCAGGTTAAGAACAATGGCTTTGCATTAACTTCATTAATCAACAGTTTGAGAGGAGAGGTAGATTGTAAAGAGAGTACAGAAGGGAATCATAGAATCATAGAACAATTCAGGCTGGAAAAGACCCTTGGGATCATCGAGTCCAACCATTGACCCTACACTACAAGTTCACCCCTAAACCATATCACCCAACACCACATCTAAGCGACACTTGAACACATCCAGGGGTGGTGACTCAACCACCTCCCTAGGCAGTCTATTCCAGTTTCTTCCTAATGTCCAGCCTAAACTTGCCCTGTTGCAACTTGAAAGATTAAGAAGGAATATGGTGATATGGTCATTGAGTACTACAGGACAGATACCTATTCAGCAATGCAGAGCATCTTAGTGCTATGTTAGTCTCAACTTAATTTCAAAACTAACTGATCAAAACCTTTGTTCTGGTGAAAAGTCCTCCCAAACTGTAAAAGCTAAATTTTACCTTCAAACTATCTTGTTATTTTATCTCATAAATGTAAACAAATTAAATGCAAAAATAATAAATTAAAGATAAACAGCAGCTCTAGTTTAACCTAATCTGATTAGAAGTGAGAATAATTGCTATTATGATGCATGGAAGATAACAAAATGCCTTAAAGTGGATTTGTTTTTTCCTACATTTTAGTTATTTGCAAGAAATATGTTTTGTCAATGTAAGATTTGATTTTTATTTTTAATATATGTATATTTAGAAATCTAAAGTCTGACTGTTATTTCTCTAATGGATCAATGTGAACTGCATGAAAATTGCTCCTGATGCGGCAGATAGTTATGCTCTGGTCAGGAGAGCCTAAAATTTGGATGATATCAGACATAATGGTGAGAGAGAAGTGATTCATGCCCATATCTTGATTGAAATGTCAGCCAATGTTACAGTCATTTGAGAGGACAGGAGAGGGAACATCTTGCACCACGGCTTCCATGGGATGAATTTATGGTCCTCTATGAAATGACAAGGCAGGGGGTAGCGGAGGACTACAGCTCTAGATAAAACCCAGCTAAAGTAAAAGACAGCAGAGAGAACCACGGACTAATGCAAGACAGATTACAGTTCACATCCAGAAAATTATTCTCAAGCTGACACCACTTTGAATTGTGGGAGGCGGAAAAACGTTCCTGAAAAAATTCATGTAATTGTTATCACTTCAATTAAAACGTTTTTTGTGTGCTTGCTTGCTATTTTGTTTTTTCGTTGTTGTTGTTTAGTATTTGTGCTTTTCTTCCTGTATTTTTAATTTGAAGCTTGAAAAAACTGATGTTCACATTAGATATCACACTAATTATTTGTCAACAATTCACATCAAATGTTAGTGACAACAGCCAGCTTCATATAAGGCAATTTTAGTCTCAAATAGTTCTGATAGTTGTCTAGTCTAACTTTTGTTCAGACTGGACCTGCTGTGAACCTGAAATGTTGCAGAATGAAAAATAATAATAAAAAATTGTGCAGACCACTAACAAAATGAGATCAATCCTAAGTTTTGAGTATTACAGGAGATTTTAACAGCATAAACAAGGTCACCTAAGGTATTTTGGTATGCATTTCAAATACAGCGAGAAAGATCTTTCTTCTCCCTATAAATCAAGCTTTATGTTGCCTGTTTCTGTCTTTCTCTCCCTCTAAGCCTGTCATAGACACGAGCAAGAAGGGGTTTACATTCAGCCTGATTGCCTTCATTTTTAATGCTTCCCAGTGTCTATCCAAGGTGGCTGTAAGCCAGCAGCATCACTGAACCTGCGAACAGTGTTGGATGTAAAAGTCCAGGAACTAAATGACAACATGGAGCATCTAGAGAAGGCTGTACATAGGAATCTGCTCACAGTCACAACAGCAAGCAAATAGCTAGTGTTAAGTGACTTACCTGGCGACACCACAGCTTTCGAAATATTTGCAAATAGGCCAACACCATGAGACACAGTGGTGCCATGTATGTCACCAGAAAAAAGCACGTATGATACATTTTAGGGTAAACCTCAGCTGGAAAGAGAATTCAAATAGGAAAAGTGCATTTAAATATACATATATTTCAAAATCACTTTAAATCAATTTATTCATATAGGTATTCATGTGGTTTTTTTGACCATAATAGGTTACAATAGAAGATGTATTCAATAATATTAAGGTCAGGATTTATTTTTTAATCATTTCTATAGACCTTCTACTTCTATTATAAATATGCTTTTATCTTAAGCATCTCATATCACATTATTGCTTTCATATCATGTTATTACTTTAGGTATCAAGTCTTAAGAAGTTCTGATTTTTATTAATCAGTGAATGATAGAAAACTTCACTATCTAACAATAGCTAACTATTTATGCAACCTAGCTTATGCTCATCTTGGTGTATTTAACAGGTTATGTAACTGTCTTTAGTTTTAATTCTGCAAAGACTATGTATCCGTGAGTAAATTGTAGTCTCTCACCTATAAACACTGGATGCTGATGAGAGGAGAGATGCACATTTCTTAAATCACTTTTTAATGTCAGAATAAAGGTGATTAAGACTCAGTAATTACTACGATTACATTTTAAAAAATAGAATGAATTTGGTAAAGTGCTCCAAGCTTTGGAAATTTCCAAGATTATTTTTGACTCAGCTTTAACAATAATGAGCTCTAGTTTAACAATAGTGTACTCTAGTTTCCTGTGCATCACCTTTCAAAAGACAATTTATGAATGTTATTTGCTTAGAGACAAACATCTTACAAGTGTTGTGAGTGTATTGTGTTTTAAGACTTGTATCATAAGCTTCATCATTAGATTATAGCAAAATGTGCAGTGGAAAATCTGCTTTCACTTTTGAAACACCAAATGTATTATCAAATTGCAACTTAACATTTATGGATGGCCTCAGAAAAGGAATGAACATTATGGAGAGTGACAATATGTAGCAGAAGAGAAACTGTGCCCTCCGTGAGCAGGTATATTACATGGTAATACTAAGCATTGCATTTTGCCTTGAGTAAAGAAGGCATGCTTAGGTTAATTTCCAGAATTTCTGAATGTTTCAGGATGATAAGATCTGCAACTAAAACTCTGTACTGATTGTAGATTTAAATTAAAAAAAAAGAAAGAAAGAAAGAATTGTTGCATGGGATCAAAACGTTAATGAGTGAAGCTTATTTTCTGCCTCTCAAAGTAACTGAGATTGTGGATCCTATCAAACAAGAGGTCCCACTGCACGCCAGGCGAATCCCTGAGAGTTTGATTAGACAAGAAGATACAGAGAGTGGGCCCATGACTCTCATAGCAGAGAGGAGTACACCATCAAGTTAACTCCAGGCTCACCCTCAAACTCAGACTCGAGCAGTATCACATTCGGTGTTGGGCCTGAAAGTTCCATCTGGTTCACCAGTCACAAAAAGTTCAGATACCAGGGAAACAGAAATGCTCTAGCAAAATCCAGCCCATACTCATCGCCAGCATATGTAATAGAGCTATTTGACAGCTTTGATGGATCAGAGTTCAAAAAATTCAGATAAGCAGCATTTGGCTCCTTATGTCCTGTAAGAAAACCAGCTTGTCAACTCTTAACTAGCAGCTGGAGCTAGTAGCTCTTGTCAGTGACCCTCAGGGAAGCAGACCATTTGGGGCAAGGTTTTCTTATAATTGATGATAGCCTGGGTTTGTATACTGACTGATGATCTCAAACGTGTTTTGCATTCCAGAAAATACAGCCTCACAGCAGTTCTGTCAGGCAGGGAAATACCGACATTCATGCTTCACAGGTGGGGAGATTAAGAAGAAACTGGAGTATGGTGACTTACTGGGATCACGGGAGGTCAGAGCTGAAAGTACATTCTTTCTGCCCAGAAGGAGGTGCCACCTGCCTCCTCAGTGCTCTGCAGGCAGCCAGGCCCCTTTCAGGTAGAAGGACGGTACATATTTAAAAGGCCATCTGGAGTTTATGGCTTCCAATTTAGCATTCCAAGTAAAGCAAAACATTAAATGAGCCTAGCTATCTACAAAGAACTGACGGACCAGGTTGGAGGAAGATCCTAACACTTGCCTTTGAAGTTTAGCCACCTGGAAAGTGCCAGCTGCTAAACATCAAAGGAAACCTGTCCCTCCTCCACCCAGGGCAAAGCTCTTTGTAGAACTTCTCCCTAAGAAGCATGACTCTGTTTAGCTTCTCAAGCCAAAGAAAAACTTTAAAGCTGTTTGACAATCACAGGAGCAAGAAGGAGGAAGGGCTGGTTTGGGATACCATTCATTTATCAAGTAAGTGAGTTCCAGGCTCCTTGAATGAGAACATCAATCAGTCTATGGTCCTGGTGATATATCAGCTGTCTGACTGGGACTGCTGACCCTCCTACTGTCAAGTAGAAGAGGACGAAAGTATCTTTGCCATTCATGGTCATTTAATAGGTTTCAGGACAGAGGGAAATCATTCTCAGCTGGAGTAGCTGTCTCTTTTAGAAGAAATTCATGATTCTTGCATCACTGGCCACTATTTCACTGAAGAGAGAGAATGGGACCAAAAGCAAACTGGTGGTCATGAGGATTAGAGTGGGGTGAGACTGGTGTTCCTATTCAGCACCAGTAGCACAGTATGATCACTCCACTTGATACATGATCAGAATGCTAAACCAAACCTTCTTCTGTCTGTAGCAAGGGTTATTAAACAAATTTTAAACTTTTCTGAAGTTTCCTTCTAGGTACTGTGTTCCAGTCCCAGATTGTTGTGCAATGAAGCAAGGAGATAGAATATTGAAACTAGAGCCTCTGGATTTTTGCCAGAATTCTACTGTGTTTGTATAAATACATATACGTACATGTATACATATACATAAGCATACAAACTGAAAACAACGAAGACTCAAATGTCTAGCAAACTAAATATTCCCTTAAGCCGCAGATGCATAATGAAATTGGTGCACTTGATAGCTTCCCTAAGAACAGGGAAAAACAACAAGATTATCAAGTTTGGTGAGCATCAGTAGAGAATTCTCTGGTTTCCCAGTCTCAGGAGGATACCTATGAGGTTTTGGAGTTACCAAAATGAAGAAGCCAAGCAGCTAAAAGAGCATACTTTTAGAATAAAGCTTAAAAAATAGGGATGTTATCAACTGAGTGCCCATAGTAGAAAACATTCAACCACATAACACAGGCCTTTCCAAACTACGTTGCTATGTCAGAGTACTTACAGTTAGCTGATACTAAAATTCCATTTTCAAGTCTGATGTATTATGCTTATCAATTCATGATAACACCAAGCCTAATTTCAGTATTAGCAATATTCTGACTTCCTTCTGCATTAAAATGTCGCACAAGTTCTTCCTTAAATTCTAAAACACTTCGATAAAAAGGACATATAAACATTCATGTAATAATGCAATCTCCAGCTATTTGTTTTCCAGAATTAAGACAATATGGTTTATGTATTATTTCCTGAGTAGTCTATGGAACACAAAGTCTTCTCTTTGTTTCAATCATGTAGTTTTGGGAAAGGATTATCTCCTTATTCTTTTTATCATTTGCAAAGGGGTTGGCTAATGCACTTTGGCTAACACTCGTTTTATGAACAGCTCTAAGAGAATGCATTTAGCTGACTTGGACACATGGTGAACTCATTTTAATATATGTTTCTTGTATTTTGGCACTTTATCATCAAATTCAGCACATAGCAATTACAGACTATTATAGAACTGTGGCCAACACCAGCTCCTTAAGTGAGCCTGCGCAGGTCACATGTTGGATCCTTCTGCATTCCCAAATAAAATATTGTTATTAGACAGTACTCAAAATGAGAAACCTTCAGCCTAGAATTGGCAATGAATTTTATATTTAGGAATGCCAGAAGCAATTAAAAAGAAATTGAGCCCTGTTTTAGGCTGAACTATTGCTCCATTTGCAGTCACTGGCAGCTCTCCAACAGCATGCTTGAAATCTTATTAGTCAGGGTGGCCACTATTTGTTCACTGTTAAGAAGCCTAAATGTCACAGCGCTCATCAGACCTTCCTTCTAGACACTCATCAGACTTGTATGAGTTTCAGCAGCTGAACTTAAGTGTGGTTAGGGTACAGTGCTGTCTCCTGCTTTGGCATCTCTGACATTTTCCTGGACATGGCTTCCCATTAGCCCTCCATAGCACCTCTTATTTCAGTGGTCCTGAGTTCCCAGAATTAGAACAGATTTCCAAAACACTTTGCAAAGTATCATTAAGCTACCTCTTTTTTTGCAGTCCCAACCTTGGAAATTCACAATTTAACATCCTTGGGATATACAGTGTACACAACGCTCTGCAAAGATTTCACCATACATACCCTAATTTCAGGCAGCTTAAATTATAAGCAGTTCTAAACAAACTAGTAAATACCTAAATAAAATCCTTTCCTTTAAATTGACTCTCCTATAAGATTTACTCAGGGTCTCTTGAGTGTGTGCAGTATCTACATCTCTATCTTGTCTTTGCAAATACAGCTTATTTGTGGGAACTTGAATTTCTTTCTCCTTCAACCTCCTCCTAGTTAGCTCTATTTGACCCTTGGTATTCCCATAGTCAAAAAAGGCAAACCAAAATCCAACAAAAATGTCACTACTTTCTTTGAAAATGTTAGCCCTTTATTCCTTCTTCTGGTCTCAAGGCTCACCAGTCTTTTCAAACTGCTGCCCTGTTATCCATGTTCTCTTGTTCTTCTCTTTGGGGGCCTTTGTGACTTCAAACCCTTGGTTTTCAGTAGAAAAACTGCATCGTCTATGCTTAGGACCAACTCAGCGTCCTTAGACGTTTTCAACTGAATTGAAATTATTTTTAGCTAAGAACACTATTCTCCATAGTCTGAAAGGGATGTTAAAGTATGTGTGTGTGTGTGTGTATATATCTCTAATCCTCACTGATAATATATTGTTAGCTCTACATATAGTAATTTCACAATTTGAGCAACCTACTTGTAACTTAGTGCACAGAAAGGTTCTACTCTCAAGTCAATATGACAAGCTATTATTAGAAAGTAGAGAGGATTATTTTTTATGGATAGCTGAAATGTATCAGCAGAATAATTACCCATGATGATGCGTTATCATTAGAAGAATAATTCATTAAAAAGGCAGCAAGATAAAAATAGGATTGCTATCTTTTAGTGGAATGAAAATCTTCCCATTTCAGAAAACTTTAATGTATTTTTAATGTAAAATTATTTTCATTTCATGCTCAATATAAATTTAAAAAAAACTCAAACAAAATCATTTTGGAATGTTTGCACTTCATTTCTGAAGCTACACACAAAAAGAACTTAATTCTATGCAAAAGTACTTGCCTTTGTTATACCCTTTTCTACCTCTCCAAGCATCCCAGTGAAGGCTCACAGAATAACCTGAAGATGAATAGATTTCAATTTGGACAAACATACTCCATAGAAGTAGAGTCTTGCAAAGACATGGGAGTTTTTTCTCCTTTGTATAATAGGTGCTTTAGCTCAAGCATATCTGTGAGCTGCAACTACTTCAGCACAGCACTGAAGAAGAGGCACTCTAAAATAATTCCAAGGCTACTACAGATTGTGCAGTTCAAAAGCAATGCGCTCCTGTTGAGAATCAGAAAGCGGCCAGTGCAGATCTGGAAATTTTGAGATTGCATTCCCTGATGATAATGCTCTCCTGACTCCCTAATTAATTAACTACATCATTTCCATATCCTATGTTGATTAAAAGAATTTTTGCTGCAGATCTAAGCTTGAAGGGATGGAGGCATACATAATTAGTTCTGCAGCCAAAAGGAGCGGACACAAATTGTACTTGGAGCAAATGCTGTGAAAGAGAAGTCACATAACTACTGCAGCATCCAGCAGCAGACTGGGATACAAAATTGTTCACAGATGAAGAAAAAACACTAGAAGTAAAGAGCAGACATGTCCTGTCCAACAAAACAGCAAATACTCATTGCTTAACAGAGGCTTCCTCTAACCTACAAGCTTTCAGCACATCTGTGTCTACAATGAGTGCCAGCTAGCTAATGGCCATCTCTGCCCCCTTGCCTTGTCCCAGAGGACTAACCGGGATGAAGGAGATAAAGAACAGGGAATGCGATAGCCACTGTCTTCTCATTAATCCCTTGGTGGCTCTGTGGAGGCCGTTAGCAGGGGAGGAACTTCCAAAGCAGCACATGGAAGAACCCACAGCAGTTCAAGCTGCTTAAGCTAATTTATCATGATAATTAAGTACAGGTGATCCAGTTGCATTTTATCTTAATTGTTCACAGGACCAGAATCACCTTCTGCAGAGACAGCTCTGGGAGAGAATCTGATTGTGTTGTAGCCTATCTTGAGGCTATTAAACAGGCACCTTTTAGTTATATGTTTTGGCAAACTTGGCTTTATTTTCCTGTGTGTGAATAATGGTATTACTGATGGTCATTATATCCAGTGTCAGAGCCACAGCATGTAACTCGATGCTCTGTTAGCGTTGGAGTTATGCCAAGGCCCACCAGAGTTGAGGCTCAACCATTTGAGTGGGTGGCTAACACCACTTGCTGCGAACGGAGACTAAATAGAAGTAGTTACTCGCTGGCAACCATTACTGTTTCTTACAGCTGAATTCAAATAGAGGACAAGTTAAAGTTAAGCTGGAAAGGCAGAATTATACTTCTTGGATAGAATCTTTTGTAACCGACCACATTTATGAAGTTATTTAAATGATCTTGTCCGTGGCAAGTTTCGAATCGTGGACTAACTCCCTACCCCATATAAATGGCAGCTCTGTAAATTCTGTAATGATACGCAATTTGCACTGAATTCCCAGGACATATCCATAAAGACTAATCAAATATCAGCAGTGAGCATAAGAAATATATCAGGTAAACAGAAATTCTATTCTTGTGTAGTTATTTCTTAAGGCTAAATACTGAGGTCTTTCTAACCTGCAATGTCCAACGATCACGGAATTATATAAGAATAAGCATTTAAGGTTGGGAACACTTCTATCCTCTGGCAAACATTAACATGGTCAAGACACAAGCAAGCCTGCTTCATTTAAGCTTGGTTTCAAACGTAGTTTAAAGTCTTAGCAATAAAAAAAACACCAGGATTTCACAGCATTTGAAAAACGGTAGTTCTAGGAAAGCTTATATAATTAAAGAACATTTTGTGATATGTTTATGTAACCTGACTGCATATTAATATGCCCTGATATTTTTATTACAGAACAGCAGTACAAATTCAGTCTTTATGGTCAATGACACACTCACCTCCCCAGTGCTCGTCACACACTGTGAACAAGGTGGTTTTATTGGCTAATCCTGGGAACACACTGCTGCACTCCATAACAATAGCCTGAGGAATCATTATGATGCAGGACACAATCCATATAATTATAATGCTGTTCCTTGCTCGCTTGGCTGTGCTTTTAAACATCAAAGGGTGACAAATTGCATACCATCGATCCAAAGCAATGCAGCTGAGTGTTAGTACAGACACAGAGACTGAAACTGTCTAAAGAAAAGAAAATATTAGGTAAATGTAATTTTTTAAAAACTTTTAAAAATTATTTGTTGTTTTTCCCAGTTTTAAAAATTATTTCTATTTTCACCATGGTTAGCTCTTCATCTAAATTTATCAAATAGATACTTATTATTAATTAAATTATTTCATTATAATATATTAAATTATTACATAAATATTTTCCTCAGAAAAAGATTCCCTTTAAAATTACTTCTTGCAGATTTACAACAGATGTCTTCGTTTTCTCAAGTACCAACAGAATCAACAGTACAAATCACAGATTAGGGTGCTATCTAAAAAAAGTAGGTTTGGCAGGGTATGATTCTGAAAGAGCAAACTTATGCCACTTAGAATTTGCAAAACTTTGTCTGAAAATCTACTTCTAAAACATTAGACAACCAATTAGATCTTTCTTATCTTTGCAGAATGATTTGGCTTGCTTGTTTTCTGTTTTGTATTTGGATACCAGTACCAACATCTTGCCTTTTCAGTTTTCACAGGAACAATGGAAATTCAGGGTCTCATTAAAAAAACCCAACAACAATCAGCTTAAGGCAAACTAAATCATTTTAAATTCTATTCAACACAGAAAATAACTTATTACTTTGGGTTTACTCTTTCACTCTGTACACTAGATGATCATTTCACTTTTTCTTCCACTAGAACGGAGGTATTGAAAAAACTTTGTGATTTTGATTGTATTGAGTAGAGGATGTGCTGGAGAACTGTTGCACCTGACAGTGTGGCTCTTCAGCTATACAGGTATCTGCTGAAAATATAAAATGTACTGGAGGCACAGAACTGATTACCTGCAAGCATTCAGAGTTATGCTTAATTCTTTTGATTTATAATGAGTGAAAATCCAAGCAGTTGTATGCCCAGTCAGTTCATCTAACCAGCTAGTCTTAGAAAAGGTTATTTGTCAATCATTTTGATGTAAATGATCTCATAACTAATTAAGTCCCCTGGTAAATGACTGGTAGCAATTATTGCTTAAGGCAGACAATCTGATCAGGTCCCAGCAAACCTGGATACTCTAACTATCTCTAAAGAAGATAAAGTCACTGAAGACATATGAAAGCCCAGACTCCCTTCAGATGTTCAGATTGTCTGTCCTGGACACTTGTGTAGCTGTTTAGGTCCACACATGGAGAGTATAAAGGACTGTAATTCTATTTAAAGACATTTTTATTGCTTTATATCCCTTCTGAATTATTAAAAATGACCACACAAACTTAAGAGCATCAGACTAATGTTCCAGAAAGTGTACTGCCCAAGTCTAACAATCAGATGGATCAAGAACAATATTTATTAATCATAAACATATTCACAAGTGGAACAGCTCTCAGCATGTACCCTGGGATATCTACCTCAGTGGCAGGGACAGATTTCCATCCAAATATCACTATTAGGAAGATGTTATGTTTCTTCTTTTTTTTTTTTTTTTTTTTTTTAGCATGGGTAACATGTACACAAGCACAGTAAAATGATACCTGTAAGTAGGGAATCGCTTTGCAGAGGGGGTGCCCAAAGAACCATGTTTCAGTGATATCCACTACTAAAGTTGCTGGAAGACATGTAATTGTGACCAGAATGTCAGCCAGAGAAAGGTTCACTATGAAATAGTTGGTAACTGTCCGCATGTGATGGTTCTTCCACACTGCAATGCAAACTGAATTTGGAAAGATAAGTTAGTGGGATGGAAATGACTTAAGGAATACTTCAAAAGGAAAAAACTTGGCTTTGCAGAATTAAGGAAATGTTTGTGTCCCTTGTTTAACACAGAATACTTGAATATATAGTTCAGCGTAAGAACTGTGTGTTTTCTTTTAGTGTGGAAAAAATAGGGTACATGTAGAGAAAATATTAGTTCACAAATAATAATTTTCCACAGACCACAGCATGGGAAACAATCTGATATATAAACCATTTTATTTTCCTGCTAGTTTATCTTCACTAAGTATTCACACAATTTTCCTCATGTCTATTTTAATCCATTTGCTCTAGTCTATGGCAATATATACCTACAGTCGTATAAGTTTATCTTTTTCTTTTGATAGAATGATGCTTAATTCAAATTGCTACCACATAGAATCTTGTAAACTGTACCAACACAACAACCATTTTATAAAATATTTTGCTGGGCTTAATATATCTATTGCATCTGCAGGGAATCTGTAACAGCTGTCTGGGTAAATGTGACATAAGTAAATAAAGGTAATTTTTGCAGTATTAAGTGCTACCCATTTTAAATGTGGTATATTTGTGATGGTGATTACTGTGATCAAAAGCAGCATGTGGAATACACTTTACAAGATTTGACCTTAAAGTTTGCTTTATATCTTTTCCCTCTCTTGCAATTTGAAAGGCTTTTAGAAATGAGGCAAATCAGTCCTTTAACATGGTTGCATTAAATTCATAAGCTAATACATTAAAAATGACAAAACCGAGTCTCAGAAACTAGCCTAAAAATAAGGATTTTTTAGAAATTTGGAAGTAAAACCCTGAGAGATTGTAGTAATCAATAACTTTTGAATGTTTTAGATTCTGTCACCACAAGCTGTTCAAAAACTGACTCACAAAATTTTACACAAATACCACAATGCTTCTTGTACAAAAACCAGTACAGGTCACTGTACATCAAAGCTTCTTCTCTTGTAAACAATAATTCATCCATCATGCTATTCCAGATGAAGATTCAAAGTCTCCTTAATCCATCAGGATATATCACTATGCTTAATTTAGATACGTTAAACGGATCACAGAATGCTAAAGAATAAAGTTAGAAGGGTCCCCAAGAGGTTGTCCAAATCTGAAACGGAATCAGTTAGGGTTAAGCCAATCTCTTATTAAACTAGCTAAAAAAGCTGGAAAAAAAAATACACAGACTTCAAGGCACATAAGCTCTTCTTTAGATCCTAAGAAGGACAGTGTGCCTGAAAGCTTGTGTCCATCTTCCAGCTGCATCAGTTGATCTAATAAAATATATTGCTTCATTCCACAAATCTTGTCCTGTTTCAGCCTTTAGACCAACACAACTACAGCAAGACTACCACTAAGCCATTGTTGGCAAGTTTACATTTTAAAATCTGTTACCTTTGAGGATATCATGATTCTCTTAAATGTGTTGCAGTGTTTAACTATCTTCCCTATTAAAAAATTAAAAAATATTCTAATGTCTAATCTACTTTTGCTATTTATATGACTTTTTTTTTCCCTGCACACAGGAAGGAATGGAAAAAAGATTTTCCTTGTAGCAATGCTTCACATATGCAAAGATTGTTGTTGCATCTTCCCTTAGTTTTCTTTTCAGACTGTATAGCTTCAGAACTCATTTATCTTTTACTCCCAGTTGGTTTTAGAACCTCTGCAGCCATCCTTGTTGCTGATCTCTGGACACTTTCAGACAATCATGGCTTTGTGGTCACAGTAGTGACCAATATCAGCAGAATACTCAGCCAAGACCTTAAAAGAGCTTTAGCAGGAACTGAGATTAGAGCACTTTTTTTCTTTTTTGTGAGGGCTATGTTCAGACATTTAGGAGTAATTTAGGACAAAGAGAGAGGGAGAAGCTAGGTGGCCTTCAGTTTCTCTAAGAGATGTTTTTACCAACTACATCTTTAGCACACAGGTTTCCAAGTTTCATCTAAAACCACTATTGTGCCACATAGATGTTCTTCATATCTTTTACTGTGAGACATGAGACATGGTTCCAGATCCTATAGTTTGTACAAACTTAATCTTTGCTACCATGCTCTCGCAAATGCAAAATTAAAACCCCTCTGCAAAGCTCTTAAATAGTTTCTGGAGAAAAACTCCCACAGTATCCATCTCTTCTACTATTTTCTTCCTGAATACAGAATTTCAGGTTCTCTTAGCTGTGGCCTCAGATATCTGAAAGGCAAGGCTTGTAAACCAAAAATCATATTAATTGTATTTTCTTCCCATTTAGGTGATTTCAGTTGCCTAATAAAGTAACTACTTCTATAGCACTGCGTGATAATTACAACACACCTATCCAGAGCTTTATCGTTGTCACTTGGTGCATGGAATTACTACCATTAGAATTTACAGTCTGGCAATGAAAAGAAAGAAACCAACAGGGAAGATAATATATTGCTGCCCTTCTGGGATGCTGGTCAGTTGCAAATGTAAGGCTGGGGAAAAAAAATGCAAGCATCATTTCACTTGCAATAATTTTAACAGTTAACACTAAAAATTTCAAGATTTGGACTTCTATTTATGGGTTGTTCTTTGTCTTGAGTATAACTCACACTGAAAGCATGATTCAGTCTCATACTTAGGCAAAAGCTGATAGTAAGTGACAACGTTTTTCTGTACTTTTTATTTCTTTTATAAATGGGTAGAAGTTAAATAAAAGGTGTTTTTAAAAGTTTAGAGTTTGACTACTTTGTTCTCATGCTATGGTTTCAACAGTCCTTCATACTACCAGATTCAGACAAATGTTTTTTTCAGCCAACATGTCAGTACCTAAAAGTGTGAGGTTTAAGCAGGTATACATGCTCTTTGACAAGGCCTATTCTCATTCTCATGATGACCTGTTTGGGGAAAGCACCTGAATATAAACATAATTTCTGGTAAAAAACATCTATTAGGTTAACAAATTTGAGGTCAATCTCACTGGCAGCAAACTGTATCAGAAGTCAATTCACAGTATGTTGCATCTTGTGTTCAAAGCTTTCTATAAGTATGAGCAAATAAAACCTCATGATACCGCAGAAAGCTAACAAAATAATGTCGTTTTCATCTTGGGTGGAAGGAAAGTGAAGTCACTAAAGGTCATACAGTAAATCAGACACAGAATAAGAAACTTGGGCTCCTAATCCCCAGCTCTGTACTAAGCCTTCCAGATCACACTGTCTTAACATGGATGGAATTTAGATGAACTCCAGTACCTGCTATTCCTCAGAGAAATATAAAAGTATGTGCCCCTTGCTACTCAGGGCATAGCAGTAAGCAGGAAAGCCAATTCACAGAAAATAGCTCTGAATTCCTTTGAGCTGTAATCTAAAGGAAAAAGAGGCACTTGAAAGGTGGAAAAAAATATTATTTACAAGCATAGAAATGCAAATTAATTTGTTACTTTAGATTTGTCTGCTGATGCTTGTGTGTTTCCCCTTTTGAACTCTGCTGCATAGACTATTTTCCATTCTTTGTATGACACATTCCAAAACAGCATCCTAATTACCACGTTTATATACTACCATAATAATTAAATATCCCAGAAACTTATTCTATGAATGTTTAAAGAAAACAAAAAAGAGTTTATGTTAACAAGCTTCTGAAGAGAAAGTATTTTAGAAACAAGTCAGCTTCCCCCTCCCGTTGCCCTCTGCTGGTTGCAGTATTGTATTCAACTCGCACAAGCACTAGTGTAAGGCTAAACACTGCTGAGAGGATTTGCTACCAGTTATTTGAATAGGACAGAATTGTATAAATCATAGAAGGATAGTTCAGTATATTCCTTCCAGACTCAATGTCTTTCTGAGTCTACTACAGTACAAGGTTATTCAGTAGTCTCAGACAACAGCTTCACTCAGTGATCTAGCAGATCATTGAGAAAGATGCTCTAGCCTGCAATCAGTAATTATTGTTTCATAGGGGTGCAAAATACTATGTCGCTGAATATATTATCATAGAATCATAGAATGGTTTAGGGTGGAAAGGACCTTCAAGATCATTTAGTTCCAACCCCTTCTGGCATGGTCAGGGACACCTCCCACCAGGTTGCTCAAAGCCCCATCCAGCCTGGCCTTGAACACTTCCAGGGAGGGGGCTGCCACAACTTCTCTGGGCAACCTATTCCAGTGCCTCATCATCCTCACAGTAAAGAATTTCTTCCTAGTTTAAATCTACTCTCTTTCAGTTTGAAACTGTTACGCCTTGTCCTATCATTACAGTTGCTTATAGAAGAGTTCCTTCCCTTCTTCCCTGCAGGTCCTCTTTAAGCCCTGAAAGGCTACTACATTGCCTCCCCAGAAACTCTGTTATAACTAGTTAAGTATCAGAACAAAATAATTTTGTTCTCCGCTCTCTTTTAAATATGCATTTTCATCTCAGGTGCATCTACAGAGAAGTAGGGGCACTGAGCTCCTGTAAAAAACCTGAAGAAACATGCCAGACGAAGGAAGCTCTGTGGAGTGAGAAATGCCACCTGCATACCCGGAGTGAAATAGCAGAGAGCTGTGGCTTTCTGCTCAGCTTGGAGAAGCAAGAATGAGAAATGTAGTAAAGATTCTCAACTGGGAGTGTATTTTACCAAAAGGTAATCCAAAATCACGAAACAGATAAGGGTAGCACCAGCGTTCCTAAAAAACTGGGGAGGCACCTCAGAGTTAACAGGATCCCCTTTAGTTTGGGCACAATGTAGTGACCCAAAGTGAGCTCTTCAGACCTCTGCTGAAAATCTATGAAATAGTAAAAATAGTCTGAATAAAACCTAGGTTTCACATAATGTGCAAATCTTTTGCACAGCCTTTGATGTTCCCAGCTACAAATGGGAGTGAGGAAGAAAGTGGGAAAAAATTATATTAACACAGGCATTAAAGAAAAGAGGATCAGAATTTAAAAAAAAAAAAGTAGGAGAGAAATATAAACTCAGAAAATGCTCCTACCGTGCATGGTTTTCCTTACTGCTAGGACTCTACTAGAACCTAATTACGTGCCCAATGGATTTTATTATTTTCTATGTTTTAGATTTTACTTTATAAAAATTCTCCAAGTTAGTTAATAACTTTGCTGCAAATGAAAACATGCAGGGCAACTCTCACAAAGAGCAGCTATTTTTCTAATGGTTATTAACTAATTCAACTCTCAAAATTCCTTCATCCCACTGCTGATGCTTTCGCTTTCTTCCACGAGAATCAGGAGCTTTAGGCAAAACGATTGCTATTCCTACCTCTACCACACAGTGTCAGTGAAGGCTCGGAAACTGCGAGGCTGACAAGCGTGTGGAAAAATTCTGTAGGGCCTTTCCCCAAGGTGGGACACTGCTGCGGTAATAAAGCTTGTTTCAGAAAGCATCCTCTAAATATTCACCGCCCACCCCAAAAGTCTCATAGGCAAGTCTCGGGAAAGACTAAACATACCAAATTCAAATCAAAGTTAAAAATTTAAGACAGATGCTATTAGGAGTCAATCAAGAAAACTTTATATATCTCATTATATTCCTGGAAAAAAAACATCCTCTCAAATATGATGGTACCGTGAGATTGGCATTTTCCGTGTACAAATTTTATTCCTGTTGGTTTAGTGTCTTGGGGCATTTTAATTAGAGGCTGTAATGCCATCTATTCAATTAGCATAGCTCATTGTATCTCAAGCTGAATATGAAAACAATACAAAGGCTCCAGCTGGTATAAAATGCAGCTGCTTGCCTCCTGGAAGATTTATCCTGTCTTGAGCATATTAAACATTGTGTTGCAGTCCTGCTGGTGGACTGCTGGTTCAGCTGTCAATTTGTTTTTTACATGTCAAGCCTACATCACTTCCCTAACGCTCCAGAAGTCTTGTCAACCTCATATTCAATGGGTCATCATGCAATGTGAGTTCTTGGCCAAAATAGAAACATAATTTCCATAACCAGAAATACCTGACATTTCCTTACATAAACGGATGACACTAGCTCTTATCTCATTTTTGGCAAATAATTAATTCCAGATGGATGTAAGCAAAGAATTCTAATTCTTCATACTAAATTTCAGTGACTTGATTTTGCTTTGGTGATTCAATACCACAATTGTTTGACTAAAATAGTGTAGTATGGCCATCTAGCAGTCATTTGGAAGTGATGCTGTGATTATAAGCAGTGGTCACCAATATTTCCAAAAACATGAGGCAGAAAGCTTCTGAAGAGCTTGATTTCACAATATTTTACAATCAGTGATAAAAAAAAAAGTGTTAAATAGATTCAAGTAATATATTCTTTATTTTCTACCTCCTATCCCTATAAAAAAAAATGTTTACACCTGGCCATGAACTGGTTCTCCACGTGGCATTCTCCTTTTTGTTCTTTTTTTGGTGACGGTCTTACCTACTGCAAATCAAGGTCTGAGTGGTGGAGTGTTAAGCAACACAATTGTGTTGAAAGGAAGGCTGATTAGACAGGCTACCAAAGGGGATTTTGGTGAACTAGAGCCCCTGTGGAAGTATTGAATCAATGCATACTGCTGGAAGGCAAAATGCTGTCATTGAAACTGCCTTCATTATCAAGGATTCCTAATTGAGGATTCTTCTGCTTTAAATTAAGAGTCTAAAAATTAGGTGCCTAAGACTAAAGTTATTTTGTTTTAGGAAGGCTTTCCATGAGTCTTCCAATAACTTTATTGATTATCTTGATTAAGGGGTGAGAATCACTTTAACTAAATTGCAGAGGATATTTAATTAGGGGTTTCTGAAACCAGCAATGAGCACAAAAGATCTAAAACAAAGTGTTCTCTTTTGTGAATAGAGAGATATCTACTTCCTAGGCTGCCCATCTCCTACTCAGAATTAAGCTCTAAACTCACACATTACTTCATTTGTCACATAATTAATCTTATCTGAAAGACCAAGTTTATGTTGAAGAACAATAGAAAGAATGTCACAAAGAAAATACACATTCTATATGTTTATTATAAAGGAAATGCTGAAAAAAACCCCATCCTACAGCTGGTAATAATGTCCAACAGGTAAGAACAGTCCTTGAATATGTGATGTGACAGCTGAAATGATGGACAGTATTTTGGGCTGCACATGCAAAGGAATTATATAGCCTGCCAGTGACAGCTGCTCATCAGCAGGACACACTAAATGCCTCAACAAATTTGAAGAAAATCATGGAAGCATGACAAAAAGAGTAGGTGGTTAGGTCATGCTCCCTATGTATCACGCATAAACATGTAGGTTCCATCACTGTTTTTCAGTAGAACTCTAGAAAATACTGAAACTGTAAGAAAAACAGCTGAATAACACTGAACATATGCAATCTTAAAAGTATTTTGTTGAATAGCAACTTCACTAAAATGTACTAATGGGGAACTGTCTCCCACAAAAGACGAGAGTCTACATAAATAAAACAGATGCACAACAACGAGCTTGCTTGTAGCAATGTATTTTCTAAAATGTTTTCTAGCTACCAAGTGCTCTTTTGTACTCAGGCTTTCTTAAAAGGGCTTGTGAGTTGGGGGTTGCAGGTTACTCATGTTCTCCAGCCCACTTCTGCATTTTATGTACTACTTTATTATTATGGCACTAGAGGAGAATACAAGAACTAAATTTTGCTTGCTGGAAGCTTATCTCTACAGATTACAATTGAGAATAATAACACAATCATCTAATTGGCAACAGGATTCATTTTCTAACTCAGTCACATTACATAATCTTAGGCAATTAACAACCTAATGGAAATGGGAATTATTACCAGAAGATCAGCTATGCTATAAAAAACAGACTGCCCAAAATGCCAGGTTTCATCAGCTCTGGAGGAAATGAAAGGTACCATAACACAGTTTTCCTGAGCTAACTGTACTGATTAACGCAGACAGATTGGTTTTAAATTTTCCCACCATGCACACACACACACACACACACAGAAATCTTTACAAATATTAACAACTGACAACCCCAGTCATTTCTGCAGAGCTGGCTAGACTGAATTACCAGATATTTCATAATCACATCTGAAATACTTCTATATCCATAGTAACAATAAAAAGCTGACAAAATCCTTACCCACACTTCATGTTGGTATTGGGAGCGCCAATATATAGCTGTCATACTGCACATGACACTACAATAAAAAGATTTCACACTTCATTATGGTTCAATTTAAACCTGCATGACTCATTAAAATCAAGGTATGCTCCACAGCTGAAATTCTGTGCAACTATGAAACCATATGCTTCAAAATGCACCTGTCAGTCAGTGTAAAATGGAGCTGCACTAGGAAAAACCCTTTTGTGTCCATGCCTAACAGATATAAGAATGCCTTTTCTCTAGACTGCAAAAATAAAATATCTTGCCTAGTATACAACTTCTGAATCTACATCATGAACCCAGTAAACTTGCCAATATAACATTCCCCAAACTGGGTGAAAATCCTTGTAGTCTTACTGCACTGAGAACTAGAAGCCAGGGCTTCTCTGTCAGGGCTGAGTGCACTCCCAGGCTCTCCCAATCTCTGTCCCCTGCCCAGGGGCTGGCTGCCTGGGCTGGAGGGCAGCTATGTTACAAGGCAGCATACAAGAGGGGATCAGGTTGCTGGGAACAGAGAAAGATATGAGACACCTCTTCTGGTGGTCACCTCTTTGCTTGGGACCTGCATTTAAGCTCAGGCTTCTCATACTTAGCTCAGGCAAAGACCAAGTCACAAGTACGCACATGCCTTGCTGATTTTGATTGTAACCGTCACACATCGACGTGACTTTCTGGCTTAACCTCAGACCTGCTTCATCACTATGGATTTGTCTCGTGATTACTGGGAGGTGACTGAACCCCGGTAAACATCACCAGACATACCATGCTCTTGGGCACGGTGGGCATGTCAATCTTGCTGCTGCTCTGAGCTCCTGGCTCTCCTTCCCTGGAGAGCAGTCCATTCTAGCTCTTCTCTGACAAATTGTGAGATGTACGGTAAGGAAATCATCTGCCAATGTAAAAAAAAAAAAGTTTATCTGATATCCAAAGCAGAAAATAAACAATGCTTTAAAAAACCAAGAATCATTCCAAAACTTTCTTTTTTTTTTTTTTCTGAAAGGTGATGAGTTAAACCAGGAAGTGATAAAAAACTTTGATTTTATTTGGTAATGCCCCATAGACACTTCTGTCTGAAGACTACTTCACTGACCTGGGGGAAAGATATTTTAGTCTCTGTTTAGCATTGTGCAGTCGCTGAATAGCTCTGCTGAGTTACTTTTCCACAGACAGATGATTCTTTCCAAACAGCACTCACAATATGAAATTAACGTGAGGCAGCATATCCTGCCACCATCAAGGTTCATCTTCCTTCAGTCTTGGGCACTGCCCTTTTCTCAGAGCTGGGTTCAGTAGGACAGCACTATTCACAGTAGGCAGAATTGCCTTTCGGCATAAAACATGGTAAAGGAAAATAGAGTTTTTCCCTCTCTGGACAGAAAGCATATAGAGTGGAACTAGTTACACATCTGGATATAAGAATCTAGAAAGAAAAGGGCATAGTTTCAAATCAGTTTAATCTTTTCAGGCTTTTCTGCTTTTTGTGTGTATCGAGTCAAGGATGTGCATGACTTCCTGCCTGTAATCCCCCAATGCACTTCAGTTGATACTTGAATTCCCTATGTAAACTGAGCTTATACATGCTGTATCTTAGGTAGATGAAATGTAAAAATATTGGATCATTTCCTATGTGGTATCTTTTTTTAAAACAGTAAAGCCCCTTTAGTTATTATTCAACCAACAGATAAAGATGACTCTCATACTGATATTACAAAAGTAAAGCCCTTTCAGTGGCAGATTCCCCAAGTAATCTGGACAAAATTAAATGCAATAATTTAAAATGTGATTAAACGAAATATGCTTAATCTATGGCAATCAAATAAGATTCATGAAGATCATGGCACTATTTAAGAGAACACATAACTCATTCAATTCTAACAACATATGTATGCATGCCTAGACCTCAGTATTCACCTGATACCTTTAAAATGATAACAGAAAAGAATGTGAGACAGTTGGCTATTTACCAGGACTCTGGTGTTAGAACTAGACACAAATGTTTTTTTCTACAGTTTTAATAAAATCAAACTACAGTAAGTGAAAACCAAATGAATGATGCCAACCAAGTTCTATGAGCCAAACTGTTTGAGGAAAGGATCACAGTTGCATTCTGTACAGATCTCAGCACAACTACCAGCTAATCTAAACCAGATGAAAATGAATAGAACTCTGCACAGAAGAGTAATTCTCCGACAGTTAAATTTGGGTTCATTCTGAGATGGAAAGAAAATCAAGTATCACTAAACTGTGTGAGCAAAGAACATTTCTGAAATTTCTCACTGATGTCCTGCATGGACTCTTAGCTTTGGCAGCCTGCAGTGCTGAGGACTTTCAAGCTGAGTGCTGGCACCTTGTCTGTGCTCAGGAGCTCAGCTCTTGACAGCTCTGGAGACGGCTGCCAAGAGGCCCAGCAGCCCAGGCCCCTGGTGGGACACCAGAAGGCTGCTTGCTCTGCTTTTAGTCTTTGATCAAACCAAGTGATCTCTGCTGTACATTTAGATTTTGATGAATGCATGTTCCCTGAGGGAAACAATTTCATTAGAAAAGTTATGACCCATGCAAATGAATAACTTCAATGAGGACCGTTCCTATTCTTTACTTGTATAAATGGAATTAAATGTATGGAGTTGTACATTACTTATTAATCCCTTGTGGTCTTATGCTAGTTATTGCTGCAACTGGTTAGCCGTGGAATGATGATGGCAGTGACCAGTGAACTCCATACATCCTAAAAATATCTTAATTTTCTCGCTTTCTACTTTAAAACAATGTTTTTAATGCAATGAAGAAATAGGCATTTGCAGTCAACACGCAGTCTCCATTAAGAAGTCCTGTGTCTTGTTCTAGCTGGGTAAAGAAGTTGCAAGGGTTTGACTGCTGTGCAGTGGTAAAGAAATCTTCTGGTCTTGTCTGCCAACCAGGAAGTCCTTACCCCCAACATCTATTCTGCTTCTAGCGATAAACAGTGACCAAGTGAAGAAGAAAATACAACAAAGCATACTGATGTTGTCAATCAGATTTCAGATTCGCTGATGTTCATGTATGCCCTAAAAAACTCTTAAAACCTGTTTCTTCCCAGTAGCTTGCACTGAAACCTCTGGTGAGCCGCCAACGTGGGCACACGTGAGAATCACTGACATGAAGCACTCGAATGCAATGATGAAACTTGCATTCAAATGCAGAAACGTGCTAATGGTTTTCATTTTAGCTGGTTTGTGCAGCAGCTCAGACTGCCTATGTCAACTCTCCTGATTAAATTGAAATCTAAATAGCAATGCAGACCTTGTTATACACTACTATAAGTGGAATTCCTGCAGCGCAGCTCACTCAAGAGCCCGGTAGATGTCAATCAACGTTCAAGCTTCTGATTTTATCCTTGGTTGTTAATTAACTGTCAGAATGCTTCAGCATAGTTTATTACTAATATCTGAGGGATGTGCTGTGCCTTCCACTTGCACAGATATTATTGCTGGGGCACAATGAGTCTCTTAATTTCACGTGAATGCACAAATCAAAATAAGAGGCAGAAATAAAATTTTTCAGTATCACATATGGAAGGGAAGGGTCTTTCCTGTTTACTAAAGTGCCATTTGAACAGGATATGAATGAAATAGAATCAAAGGATTGACTTCATGTGCTGCAGGAGTCCACTAGCACTGGTCAAATACAAGCAGAGGAAGACACTGCATCATTAAGGACCATATCATAAAGCACTACTGGCCACTAAAACTCTCTTTATCATCACTTCTGCTCTGCTTCGAGAAGGTCCACGTCTAAACCCCCAATTAACTTTGAATATCATTTTTTCAAGCAGGAGGAATTAGCTTCTCGGTGACTTTAACACGTGCGCAGTTCTAGATCAGTTTCAGAGTTTCAGAAAAATGTCTTTGGAAGGAGCGTTAGATCACATCCATTCCTCTCCTCAAAATCACACGAGCCTGCAATCAGTGCAATATGAGCTTTCTTGCATAAAGATGAGACAGTGTTCAGCTAACAAGCACCTGCACCTGCAGATCCCACAAACAACTTGTCCGTAAGCAGAAGCAGCGGTTTGGGCGAGTACGGTCTGTGTAACAAACAGAGGCAGTTTAAAGACCAAACGGCTCAGGCAGCAGCCATCCAGCAAAGGGTGAGTGGACAGCCAAATGACAGATTCCATCCCAAGCACAACAAAAATGAACCCAAATGCCAGGGAGGAACTTCTGCACATCAGCACAGATACCATATCTATTTGCCAGTGCATAGAGGGGAAAGCTTTTCACCTCATAGTTTCAGGGGGGAAAAAAACAAAAAAAGGATAAACACGATAAGAACTCCTATATGTGAAGATCTGACCTTAAATCTTTAAATGCGTGAGGACAGCCTGCTTACAGAACAGGTAGAGGCAAATCACAGAATTGTCAGGGTTGGAGGGGACCTTAAAGATCATCTAGTTCCAACCCCCCTGCCATGGGCAGGGATATCCCCTACTAGATCAGGCTGCTCAGAGCCCCATCCAACCTGGTCTTAAAAACTTCCAGGGATGGGGCTTCCACCACCTCTCTGGGCAACCTGTTCCAGTGCCTCACCATCCTCATGGTGAAGAACTTCTTCCTAACGCCCAATCTGAACCGATCCATCTCTAGCTTTAATACATTCCCTCTAGTCCTGTCACTACCCAACATCCTAAAAAGCCCCTCACCAGCTTTCTTGTAGGCCCCCTTGAGATACTGGAAGGCCACAACAAGGTCTCCTTGGAGCCTTCTTTTAGGCAGGTAAACATAGATAGTTCTAAAACTGTCTTTGCTCAAGATCAGAACAAAAGACACCTGTCTTCCTGCTTTAAAGTGCAGCCTCTTTGCCAAGGCTATTATCTTCACAGTGCCTGTCAAGCCAGCTGCCAAGCAGTGGACCGAGCAAACACGCTCAGCCTTCTGAATAGCTCTAATGTAACCTCTTTGGCTGAAAACTCACTGGTTTCGCCAACGTGCACACTTGTTTACAGGCAGTTAGCGCACCATTCCGGGGAGAGAAAGAAAAAAAAAATTAAAAAAGGATTTGTTGAAAGAGGAAAAAAAGCCTCGCAAAATTTTGCCGTCGGCTGCAGCCTTATTTGCATCTTGCCTCGGGCTGCCTAGAGAGTTTGCAGATGACAGCCCTGACACGCACAAATCCTTCCGAAAAACATGAATGGGAGACCCGTACGGCGGGGCCGGGCGCGCTGGCGCGCCGCTCCGTTCATGAAAATGTCCCCGATGCAAATAAGAAATGCAAATGGCCGTGATGCAGAAGCGCTCAGCGGGATCTCACGGCGTAACCGCCTCCCCGGCGGCGACACCGCGATCACGCCCATTCA
>NW_009697484.1:64447-67028 GCF_000703405.1 Apaloderma vittatum | reverse complement strand
GCTGTGCGGCCGGCCCGGTCCGGCCCGCGCATTCCGGTGGCGGCGCCGCCTTCCTGCCCGAGCCTCGCCGGCGGGCAGTTAAACACACTTTCTGCTTACAGGGCAGCGCCGCGTTTTGGCATCCGCCGCGGCTTGCTTGACGGGTTTGGCTGGGAGACGTGATGGGAGCAGCAGTATCCGGCAGCCAGAACCAAAATTAACGTGCTCCATCCACTGCAGCCGCAGAGGCAAAGCAGCGCGACGCGGTTGCCTGTACGTATTCCTCCTTCCCCACGCAGCTACTTGTGCTGGTCTTTGATTTTCACTGCTTAGGAGGGCGTCAGAAAGCGTTGATGCGACTTTCAGTGGCTTGGTCGAGCTTATGTTATAAAGCTAGATAAAAATTGCTTCATACTTCGTTTAGCTCGCCGAAAAGAGTAATTTTTAATAGGACGAAGTGTAAAGTCTTGAATTTCTGTAAAAATTCAGATGTAGTTTCAAACATACAGCAGAGTATTTGAAGAAGCTTTAAATATTAGGTTAATCACAGTGAACAACGCTTCCAAAACTAAAGCACAGACACACCTGTCATCTTAATAGGTGTACAGTTTTATTGAGTACTGTCAAGCAGTGTTATTCTACTTTTCCTGAAAGATACGCTTTCACAAAGATGCAGAGAAAGCGTAGTTCTTAGTAAAAATACCTTGGATTATTGCAGTCCTTCTAATGTTTATTGCATTTTCCCCCTTCAATATGTAGAACTTGTTATTTGGACATGAGAATTTGTATTTCATTTCAGTATCTTGTTTCCATTAAGTAAAAACTAAGGTTTTATGTAAGATAAGTCAGATTTATTGCTCCCATCATTGTAAAAATGTATATTTAGCAAGAAAATATTATCTTTGTTATTACAAGCCATTTTTTTTCAATATAGGTTTTTTACTCCATCAATAACATGCCTAGAGCACACTGCGGTATGGCTATGGATGATGAAACAATACAGTTTCTATTTATTAACAAGATTTTGTTTACTTTTTTCCTGATCTTGTTTTAGAGTTGTGACAAGCTAAAACACAACCTCATATGCTTAACAAAATATCCCTGCTTTTATTTATTGTGTCTTAATCTGAAAGATGATGCAGTTTTGTAGCCCTTTATCTGCTAATTTTTAACCAGTAGGTGAAGGCTCTTCTTAACCCTGAGAAACCTTGCTATCAAATCCTTCCAATTTGATTATGGGCATCTGTCAGACAGCAGGCTTTCATCTTAAAATTAGATGAACTTAGATAATGTTAAAATAATTGTTCTGGACTGCTGATTCTCACAGTAAAAATAGCATATGGAGACTTTTTTCAGCAGATTTGGTGCAGCTGTTCACATACCACTTCATTATTGCTTCCTGCACATAAAGTGCTTCCAGTGCTTGATTATGAACAGACAATATAAGGCAAGAAATACCAGCACAAATTGTTGTGCAGTAGCTATCTGTTGTGTTACTTACTAACAGGAACAATATAGCTTATCCTAAGCTATTTTTTACTTGCTTCCTGGAGAATAAGATGGTGCATGCCAGCAGTTACTGAGGAATCACTCATGCAGTGCAATGCAAAATTCAAGCTCGAGTTTGCTCTGTGTTCATCAGAACTAATTTCTCAGTCTGAATAGTGCAGAAATTGAGGCTAAGCTATGTGCTGAAGCTGCCCATGTAATTAGGGATAAACGACTTAAGAAAAATTCTCATCGTTGTTTTTTCCATAAATGCTTCAAGAGTCTGAATTTAAATAATTGGGAAAATGCCCTTGGAAAAGCTGAATGCTTTAACAAAATGTAGATAACTCACTGTTAATTTTAAATATCCAGATCAGCACAATATCTTTTTTTCATCGAGTGCACAGTGAAAGCACTTCCACATCCCAGGAAAGGGTGTTTTAATACTGCCTGAAAGATAAAAGTTGAATTATTTCTGTTTAAAGAGCTGTGAGAAGGTTTAGCTTCCATCAAGACTGATCTACAGCCTGATGTACAGAGGCACTACAAATACTCTTGCAGCTTTCCTGAGGGGAAGAAATGGGACGGGGGGGGAGGGTGCAGGAGAAGGACGCACAGCTGGGTAAACAGATCCTGTGGGAGAGGTTGCGTGGTATTAGGGGGTGGGAAGGGTAAGGTTCTTCAGGTAACTACCCAAAGCCTTAACTTCTGTCTAGGCACAGGCAGAAGTCCCCATCTTTAACTCGTGTGTATTCATCTAGGTAGCCCTTCTTGAGTTCTGTTCCCTGTAGTGTTCTTCAACAGCTTCTCTTTTAAGTTGAAGTTTATTGCATTAGTCTAATCTTGAAGAAAGAAAAATGATAATGCCAGCTGCAGCCTCTGTGAAGGCCAGCAATGATCATAAAAAGCAAATTCAATTACTGCTATAATGTTCATAGCTGATAGCACCTTGGGAAATAGGAGAGCTGAAGGCTGATGACTACTTGGAAACATACTTTTTTTAAGTGTTGGCTGTTACTTCCATCATCTCTGTTGACCAGATCGTAAGCATACACAATTGGATGTCATCAGCCTTCTGCAACACTGTCTGTAACAGAAAGGTACCGATCTGCTA
>NW_009697484.1:52058-64416 GCF_000703405.1 Apaloderma vittatum | reverse complement strand
GGGAAAGAAGCAATTCTTCACTTATTATTACAGTCACTCAACAAAAATATACTACGTTTGTGTTTCAGTATTGAATTGTTCATGGTGTACAAGATTGTAGCTGCTTTAACTGTATTGCAACAGTCAGAGGTGTCCACTACCAGATGGACAATGTGAAATTCATTCCTCTGCGAGGTGATTAACACATGAACAGAATGAGGTCTAGAGCCAGACTAAAACTCTTTAGAACCATCCATATTGAAATTCTGTGATGTGTCTGACAACAAAAATGGCTTTGACATGAAGCCGAGCTGACAGGTAACTTTTCTAATAGAAGCCATAGTAATGCTAAGAAGATGGCATAGTGTTCATAGTCTAAAAATAGACATTTCAGAGTGCTCTGTGTAATTCTGGAAGAGATAATGCCTGAATTTGTCCACTATTGATACTAAGTGATTTCTGAAGAAGTGGAAGATACAGGGTTTAAGCACACCTTAATCTGGAAAGATTCAAATTTGAATCTTGTATACTTAAAGTACCTCAAGCTGTACAATTGTGAAAAAGAGTGTGGTTAGAAGGGCCAGTTAGAACTGGCCATTCTTATTGGAATAAAGGACCCAGAAGAAGAGATATCTTTGATTCATCGACTTACACAAGAGTAGGAAGAGCTGTATTCTCACTGTTCCTGTGGTTGTGTATTAATAATGCAGTCATTAAGTTGGGGAGAAAAGAAAGCATAACGTTAAGTCAAACAAAAAGATACTTTCCACCTTTGACCTAAATCTTGTACCTGGCAGTTTTCTTGGTAAGGCATGCATTCCATATACCTTAAGTACTGTGATAGGGTGGAGGGGCCTAAATCCTGATTTATAAAGTAGGAAGTGTTTTTGTTTAATTCTCAGTAGTTAGGGAAGGCATGGAGGCACCTGTGATGGGCTTCACCTTATCGAACTACCAAAGAATCCAAAGCTACCATGGTTTTGCACAGAAAAGATGCAAATCAATATACTAGTGTTCAAGATTGCCATAGATTACTCACCCAGTCGATTTTAAGTATATAATTTCTATGCATGTGTATTGTCTGTACATGCTGTTTCTTTACATACTACCATGTAGACGTTTCTCCAGAAGAGGTAGCATTCTAGCAACACGAAAAGGTGCATCCCTCTGGAGAGGGTGCTAGTTCTGTTAGGCAAATGAGAAGTCTCTGTGCATTAAAAACAAAATTTAGATTGGTTTCATTTTGCACTCTTCGGTAGGAGATGAAAGTGAAACCTCAAGTATGCCAGTTTTATTACAGTGTCACTGACCAAGGCAGAATATGAGAAAAGGAGGAAAAGTAAAGCAATTTGAGAAAGCATAGAAAAAACTACCAGCAATTAGAGAAAACTAAATAGAGGTACACTGTAGACATGAAATTTACCCAGTTTATTATTTTGTTCATAACAGCATTTAAATTTAAAAGCTGGGGGAGGAAACCTAATTATTCACACAATGTGTTTAAAACCTGTATTTTGAATGTATGTTTTACCTCTAAGCTCATAAACTTCCCTGCATCTTGTAATTTATAAACACTTGCATTGTTTTTGTGCATTTTACTGTTGGATCATGAGTAATCAATACTCTTCCTAGCTCATTACAAGAAGCAAAATAATCTTTTGAATTACACCATGCACATCTCCAGTGTTCTGAATGCCATGCACAGTCCTATAGCTTCGGTTAGTGTGCTGGGTACTACACTTTCTGTCTGTACAATCACAAAATTAGTACCTTAGCTACACAGCTCCGGGCTTGCTCAGGGGAGAATCTCAGATGTCTTCTGTCCATTTTGGAGATCTCGTGTGTGGAAATGCTGTGGGAGGCAGCCTGTGCCACACATGGCAGAGGTGGGTGTAGCAGCGAGTGTGTATTACTGAAAGTGCTGCCTAACTCAGGAGGCACTGCATTGACCATTACTAAATATAAGGTCTGTCCCTAGAGTCCAGCTAACACACATTCTTGGTTTCAATATTAGGATATCTCGAAATTAAGAGGTCTTAGCTGTTATTTCAGACATACCTACTTTTTTAGCTTGTATCCAATGTATACTAGATAGCTAACGTTAAAACTGTCCAAGGTAACATTCTGCGTTTTAATTGATGCAGTAATCTCAACTACAATATTACCTATAGCAGCTTTTTTGTTTGCTATGTGTAACTAAAAAAAAACCCTGAAAAACATATTTCTGTGCAAAATATGTAATTAGAAGTAGTTTTCACCATAGTGAGAAGTGTTTTCACCTTTACTATGGTATTGAAAAGATTAAAAAAATATCAGACAAAGCTCACAGGGAAATTTGCAGATTTGTTTTGGCAAACATAGCAGCAAAGACCTGATAGCTAAAGAAATTGGCAATTTGGTTTTTTCAAGTGTGCTATCTTGTGGTAAAATACCTAGTATATTGGTTCCTGTTGAATAGAAATAAAATGTTTTCAGTTCTAACTTTGCAAATAGATTTAAATTAACCATTCTACTCAATTACTACTGAAACCAAGTAGACAGTTGTAATAGATGCATTAATTTAACTTTTCCCTTGAACATATCTGAAATATGAATGTATACATCTATTGAACGATTGCTATTAATGTGTTGCGTATGTTTCTTAAATGTTCAGTACTCAAAGAGCAGCACTTATCCAAGGAGCTTATATTTAACTGGACAGAAAACATCGAAACAAATTATAAAAAAACTTTGCATTTTTTAAAAGCTTCTGGTAATGAGCAAGAAACATTTCTTTTGGATGGGCCTTCTAATAAAATGTAGTTAAACAGTCTGAAGAATCCAGAATCTTATTTTTGTCTAGAAATATTTTCTCCCCATGCAAAATACTTTATATATTCCAAGGCTTTATTAGATACACACGTTTTTGTGTATCAGATGGTGAAAAGAAGCATCTGGAATTACAAAACTGTGAGAAAAGGAACAAGCAATAGGAGTTTTAAAAGCTTCTGAAGATGAAACAGAATTGCTCAACAGCATTAATCCAAAGCAAAGGACAGAGAACAGTGCTACAGTGGTTGTTGATAGCCCACACAAAGACTATTTTGCTTCTGTGCTATAATACGCTCAGAAGCTTGCTCTCTGTTTTTCCTGTTCATGGGTGTTTGTGTCTCTTCTCTAAAAGGAAACGGCAGTGTTCAATCTCTTAATATTTTTAAGGTCCTTTTTCACGTTAGGAAGTCTAAACTTTGTTCTATTTGTGGATGACTTTCTGCATCCCATTTGCTTCTGCTACCCACAGTCTTTCTGTTGAGTGTGCGAGGTCTTTCCTGGAAAATAGTAGCCACATACTTGTAGTAGCAATTTTCTACTCTTCAGAAGCTATGAAACTCTTTGTAGCAAAGTACTTCAAGTTGCTTGGATGAAGCCATTATACAAGTGCAGAGAATTATTACTCAAGCACTTGGATACACTCATTGTTTCCTCATAGAAACAGGAAGCATCCCAAATCTTGTGCAATCTTTGCTGGCATTTGTAGGCTAGTGTGTGTGCATGGTAAATCCCTATTTGACTGTCACAGGAACTCAAAGGACAAGTCATAGTAATCAGTAGAACACAACTCGTGGGCTCAGAGCCAAAAGGTGAATGTTTCTGGATTGTTAGCTAATCTAGGAGATCTGACTCCTTTTTGATCTACAGTCACTTCATACAAGATCATGTGATCTTATTTAGCTAATACTGTGTCTGATTATTATTTAAAATGAGTTCACTGATTATCATAAATCATTATTACAAGTTTACAGGCGCAGCAAAGGAAGGAATTCAATTACCTTATGGAATTCCACTGGAATCTTCAGAAAGTTGCTTTTCTCTCATAGTTCCTGCATCATATCTGCCAGCTCTGTACAGATAGATGTCTCTTAGACCTTTTGTACATACGGAGTGGCTGCTGCTGCAAACTGTTGAGCAGTCAGCTAAATCTTACTGTAAGCATGCAGAAACATTTTTCAATTAATCACTTTTTATCTCTGAATAGTCTGAACAATAGGTTGGGTTTGGGATTTTGACAAGCACTAAATTACTCTGTTGAAGGTAATGCAGTTATTCCCTAGCTTTGGCTGTCAAAAGTGTGTTAGTGTTTTACATTCATCAAGTCGTTGTGTTGGATAGACCACAGAGTAGAGGGGCAAGGGAGTAGCCTGAGAAGTTCACTATAGCGTAGAGGCAAACTGTATGCAAAATGGAGTAGTCACTCAGGTTTAGATATAGTGGTCTGAAAAAAAAACTACTGCAGCTAAATGTAAAGTGTCTGGAAATTGCACATTACACTACTGACCTTCTCTTGAAGTTCTCATATTTTTTTTTCATTATTCTTAGTCTGAAGTGTTTCATGTTTGCTCTCCCATTGTGACTCAAATATAGGGAAGGAAAACATAATTCATTTCCTGTAGATTCAAATGACTTTTGTACATATTCAGTTAACATGAGTCTAGATATTCCTGTTCCTTTACAATGTGAGAAGTTTACGTGAACGTGTTACAACTTATAACTTGTAGAAGTTTTTAAGGCTACTGTCTCTGACAGGCAGCTTTATACTATGGAATTTATTGTATCATTCATAAAGATGATCACTGGAATGTTAATATTATTTTTTATGGTGGTGTATTTGTTTCAAAATAGATAATTGAAAGCTTTGTGTTACCCTATCATCCTAAGGAATATAGAAATGCAGAAATAAGTTTCCCAGAGAGTATACTCTGCCGTCCACTTTGCATAACAATACCATTTTGCTGTGTTTTAACAGAATCACAGAATATCAGGGGTTGGAAGAGACCTTTGGAGATCATCTAGTCCGACTTCCCCCTGCCAGAGCAGGTTCACCTACAGCAGTTTACACAGAATGGCCTCCAGATGGATTTTGAATGACTCCAGAGACGGAGACTTCATGACCTCTCTGGGCAGCCTGCTCCCGTGCTCTGCCACCCCGACAGAAAAGAAGTTCCTCCTCATGTTTAGATGGAACTTCCTATGTTCAAATTTGTGCCTGTCACTGGGCACCACGGAAAAAAAGACTGGCTCTGTCCTCCTGATGTCCACCCTTTAAGTATCTATAAGCATTGGTAAGATCCCCTCCTCAGTCTTCTCCAGACTAAAAAGACCCAAATACTTAAGTCTGACAGTATACTCAGAACAACAGGTTGTGGCAGGAACTAGAAAGAAAACACTATTTGAGGCAAGGCAGGAAAAAAGTTATCTTGGATTTTTGTAATCCTATTCTGATTAAAGAAGTTCAGCATGAAAACAGATATCAAGTGGTCCAAATTAGGCAGCCTTCCTACTTCCCACCCCAGAAAGGTCTGGAAAGCCCCTGTTATTTAGGAAGCTGGCAAACCACTTCTCTGTTAGAGGTGGAGAGGAGGCACTACTTGACTTAAAGCATTTCCCCATCTCTATAATTTTTCTACTTGCTTTTAAAAAGTCATGACATAACTAATCAGATGGCCAAATTAATGCAAGAAGGAGGTCTTTTGCTTAGCAAGTCAATTAAAGTATACATCTCCACCATGGTTTTCCTTCCAGGTAGTCTATTTATAGCTATCCATCTGATTTTCATTACTAGATGCATAATTGATCTTTTGTCCATTTTGAAGTTTGTATGCACCTGTCTTACAGGTTAGTAATGAAATCAATTATCCCACTGGCTACAGATGTGTCTTGGTGCTTCATTAGAAGTTTGCCAGTTTAGGTAGTCCTTTGTGTTAGTTTATCAGCAGGTGATTAGTGGGAGAGTTATAGCAGCTTGCATGCTGAAGCTTGTACATGATGTTACATTGATACATTCACTATTTTACTCCAGTGATAGGGTTTGGGGGCGATCTGGTAACAAAAAACAAAACACAAACAAGAAACCTGAGCTGAGTTCATTTAAGGAGCAGACTGAAACAGAGATTAACTTGAAAAAATACACGTGGACTTTTCTGTTATCACAAGCACCAAATAGCTTGGCAATGTAGTAAGGTAAATGAAATAAATATGTGAATAAATAAATATATTAATAAAATGCCCATTTTGCTTATAGTGTTGTCGTAATTCTCCTCTAATTCAAATCGTATGATTGATGTGGAGCTCAATGAATTGAGTTGCTTTATTTCATTCTAACTTTGTCCTCAAAACATCCAAAAAACTGCTGTTATGTGTGAAATCTGTATTTGTGTCTAATTACAGACTTTACTGTATAGTGGCCTTTATGCCTTTTTGGCTGAAAAGGATACCTGAGCACAGCAGTCGTAGATCCTGAAGTATGTAGGTAGAGTGATATAATCCTTCAAAATTAATTTTTGCTCAGATCACAAAATAAAAATTAAATAATCATTTAATGTATTACACATTCTCTCATTTCTAAAAATATTTTTTTTAAAAAACATTGGGGAATTCCATGTGTGGAGTTGGACTAGATGATCTCAAGAGATCCCTTCCAGCCTAAACAGTTCTGTGACTGTTCAAATATGAAAATACATGAAATACCAAATTCTATTTGTGTTCTAGGTTTTTTTCACTGTCTGTAATATTGGACTTTTTGACAGGGTGGTTTGTTAGAATGGTGGAACTTCATATATAAATATATACAACATTTGTTCCAAATTCTGCCTAGCTGTACAGCAGATAATAATATCCTTAAAGCTATGTTATCTCCTTGCCTCTCATTAATTATCAAATTACCTAAAACTGAGTTTTATATAGCCTACTTGTCCTTGTCTATAAATGTTTTATGTCAGTGTGCCAATCACAAACAAACAGAGAAGCATTTAGAGAAATTTCTCCAGCTTCCGAAACGTGAAGTATTTTTGCTTCTCCTCTCGAAAAACTACGCGATAGAACAAAACTAGGAAGAGAGCACAGACATCCTTTGCAACGTTGTCTTTGTAAAGCCAGCCTGTTGGGTCATGCGCAGAAAAGAGCCAAGCAGTGAGACTGAGATTGTATTGACAAGAACAAGATGAATGGCCCCCTGGAGACTATGGGGTTTGTATGCTCGTTTCCACCACCTTTTCATCCTTTTGTACCCGCTTTCAGTTCATATGCAGATTAAGTCAAACCAAGTCCTCACTAAATACTCTTTTTCACTTTAGTTTTGGAAGGTAGATGGAGGATCTAAATATTTATGAGGCTTTTTTCCTCTGGTTTACGATGCACTCTTGTTGAATGTTGAGGAATTGCATTAATGAATGCATGCCTGCACACACAGACACAGAAACCAGGCAAAAGGAGGGGAAAGAAAACAACACACACAAAGCGTTGTCAGCTCTAATGTCAGCACTTACTAAAACAGTTCCCATGAAAAAAAATAAAAAGCAAGGAGATTAAAAATCTGTTGCCAGGAGAAAAATAAATTGTATGGCTGAACACAAAAGAAAGAGCAAAGTTTCGTCTTTGCTTTCCTCAGCTGTAAATGTAACTCTTGTTTCAGCTCTGAATAAATTTGAAATAAAACATGTTAATTGGAAAATGAAAGCTTGTCTAGAAGGTCTTGACTGGATTTCTGTTTTCAGTAATGAAAAAAAAGGCAAAGCTTCAGTACTGTACAAGTTTTCTGTAACATCAGTAGTAGTAAACATGATATGCGGGGGTTTTTGTATGATATAAAGTGCAGTTAAGTATTATTTATTAACAGTTATAAGTCAAATAATTAAATGAAAATGGGTTTACTATTATTTTGGTAACCAATACATTTATTAGGAAGGTTAGATTTTATGAGACTGAGGAGTTGTCTCGAAACTAAACTGATGTTTTAATTTTTTTTTTTTTCATTAAATACGTAGAATTTACTAGAATATTACTAGAATACTAGAATACTATTCTAGAATACTAGAATACTATTCTAGAATACTAGAATATTACTTTATTTTCAGAATGGATAATTCAAAACTAACTTTAGGAACTGGTCTTTATAGATGGAAGACTATATTCCATTAAAATACTAAAACTGAAATATGGTTATATTCTTTTAATACTGTGTTGTCAAGGAGTCATCTCTTCAACCTTTAACGTCTACCTTCCTTCTACTCCTTTTTATTCTCTGATGCACATGTAGCTGTGGCAGACACATACAGGTGAGACAGTAAGTTCTTTCATGTTTGTAAACCAGAGCATGGGATCTTAAAATGTGCTTTTGTGCTGTTATTAAAAAGACTTACTGAAGAGTTGCAGAATGTTAACTCTTAGCTCTTCAAGTGCAGTAGTATTTCACTGTTTAGGCAGTTCTTATTTATATTATGCCTGTCTGAATTTCATAAAATATTGCCCTAATAAATATGTTCATGTTATTGTACTTTGTTTTCAGGGTATTCAATTTCATATGTAATTAAATCCAATAAAGCCATCTATATTTCATTTATTCTAAAGCTATTGTTTATGATCGTCAAATATTGACTTTGCTATTTTCATTTACTTTGCCTGTGATGCCCAGTGGTTAAGTGAAACAAATTTTACTTAGCAGATCTCAAGATAGTAAAATTGTATTCAACCTAATAAAAAAAACTAGTATTTGACAACTGAGATTGCATCACTTTTGTTTAGTCTTTCATCCTTCAACTTTCCCCTCTTGCACTTTTTCCCCTGTAAGTCTACATTGCCAGATACAATTTTGGATACTGTTGAAGTACTTAAACCCCTTAAAAGCAATCAGAAAAAGTGATGAGAAAATCTGTTTTGTCTCTTAACTGGACTTGTCCAGCCTAAGCAGACTGAAGCATTTATGTGGGATTTTAATGAAATGTATTTGCATGTCTGTATAATGACTTGCCACTTTTTCGGTTGGTGGATTTGCAGGGAGGGGAAGAAGAACTTCCTTCTATACAGTTCTGTGATTCTATAGTATGTACAGGGCACAGTGGATTAATAGGTGAACGAAGAAGATGCATCAGCCTGGTTGCAAGAAAAAGAGCAGCAAGGTGTTGAGATACTTGAAGCAAGGAACACAAAAGCTCAGGAAAAACTGAAGAGTGATGGTGGTGGTAGAGTCACACAGAAGGGAAAGCTTTTATTTGGAGGACAGTGAGGAAAAAACAAAGTTGAGATCATCCTTGGCTTGAGTTGTGTGGGGTTTTTGGATTTCTTTAAGCTATTGACACTCTCAGACAGAGGAGAAAAGAAGAGGCACACAAGCCTAGGTCACTGAAAGTAGTTTTTTGGGGTAAGAAAGGTGGATGAAGGCTTAAGTCAAGGAGCAGGTATGTCAAAGTCCTGTAAGAGACTTTCATTCATAACACCAGAAGAGTACCACCACCCTCTCTCCCAAAAAAACCTCAAGAAAAACCCCAACCTGAATCCCTCCCCCCCAAAAAAAACGCTAACACCTAAAAATCCCAAAAGCCACAGATGGTGTAGCCCACAGGAGTACCGTATTAATGATGAAGGAAAGCAATTATCTGTACTTTGCCCAAAAAGAAATGGCACAAGAAAATAGAATTTACGAAGATACCAAGCCTAAGTGAGACATCAGAAGTGTGCTCATCAGCTGCATCTCAGCCCAGCACACTAACTTGAAGGACAAGTCTCCTTCACCAGTTGCAGAAGTTTATGTAGGAGACCCATGTGAGGAGCTAGGAAGTCCTGACTAGACCAAGGAGACTTCTAGCCTGTATACGACCAACTTCACATTCTTTAAGTAGAATACAGGATATAAACCAGTTACCTAAGCTGAGGACTTATTTTCCTCCTCTGAAACCCATTTGCATCCACAGATTTCTAGCGTATTAAAATAAGCTCTACTTGAAGAAAATGAGAATGCACAAATGCAATTGCACAAATAAAACAGTAATGCTTCCAGTGCATTCCTAAAAGGCCAGACCACAAACTTACCTAGTGATCTTCTGCCTTGTCAAATTTTGCGTCAAAATTAACCAAGGGTAGGAGCACATTCTTCACTCTTGGAATCAGAGGCCTACAGTGGATTCAGACTTTAGGTCCTTGGGCAAAATCTTAGTTCCTGGAGGAAAACAAAAAAAAAGTAGGTCATGGAATGTATGGTAAGGACCCAAATCACAGTTCTGTCAGAATTGCCAAAGAAGTTATTTCCAACAGTAGAAACTCCCCTTCACTTGTTTGCTAAGTGAAGAACTTGCCTCACATTTTTTACTATTTTCCATTATCTAAATTTTGCTCTAATTCAGAAATCACAAGATAGATAAGGAATAAAAACAAACAAGCAAGCAAACAAACAAAGCCCACACACCACTGGAAAAGGCAGGAAGATTCTCTTAACACTCATCTTTTGTGGTGAACACTAAAAATGAGCAATCTTCCTTTTTCCTAAAGCTGATTCTGAAGCGTCACATTTTATCTGAAGGCGGTGGGTGCAGCCATGTGTTTTCAAGAAAGTACTTTCTTGAGTCCACTTAATCTTTAGGCTGGGATTTTTCCAGATGGATTCCCTGCATAAATTTACCTTTTCTTCCCAAAAGAAATTTCCTACAGCTGAATCACAGCGTTCTAAAAGGAATCTGCCCTCCTGCCTAAGCTCTGAGAAGCCTAGCTGTTTCTACACTAATGTAACTGAGTCATCTCACAGATGGAAGGTGTATCTCCATGGGTGGCAGAGCTGAAAGGGAATCTGAAAGGCAATTCTTTTTTCTGCATGAGTTTGATGTACATGCTTACAGTATTCCTCTTTGGTGCATAAACAAATGATTTAGGTGTATAATGGGAAAATTGTCTGTCTCCTTCTGTACTCACAGATGCCTCTGCTGACAAATAGACCTAGAGCTCCTAGTAGGCAGAAAGCCTACAAAGGGCTGAAGCTGCAGTTGCTAAAGTGCTTTCCATAAGACGGCCTAGGGCAAATTTCTCAAAAGACATTCTCCTCTGACATAAAAAAAAAAAAATGGACTGAGTTTGTTCATCTCTGAGAATATCTACATCGCAGGTCTACAAATTTTCTCTTTAGAGCTGCTGCATGCTTTTTCTTACACATAACCAATGTTCAGATTCATAGTTCAAAGTTGCAATCATAGTTCCGTTAGGACTCCTTGCAAAACGAGTCTCTAGAAATACACTTCAGACACCTAAACTTTGTGAATTAATTGATGAAGGAACCTAAGCCCACCTCTTGACATGAAGATGTATTACCTTAGGTACAGAACTCCTCTAAGTGTTCAGTGTTGTAACAGGAAGGCTGTGAGACGCTGGGGGAGTAAAACAGAATGTCATTCCTCCCTTTCACACAAATAAACTCCAGATTTCTTCACAAATCATTCAAAAAGTTAGCAGTTGTTCTTCCAGGCAAGCAGCTTCCAACATCAACAGTGCCGACTTAGGAAGGTGGATTTGGGAGTTTTCCTCTCCAAGCACAGTATTTTTCTTATTTTCCTTTTGCCACATAAAGGGAGAAAGGGAGAAGGGCAGAAGAACTGATTTCTGTTTGGTAACTGTTTTCTTACCTGTTATTTTTGCCAGCAGAATCTGCACAGTTTATAAATGCAAAGTGATTTATTTGAAAGGCCATGTGTTGCCAGGTCTAGTCGAGAGCTGGCATCCCCGCCCGTGACAGGGAGGTTGGATTAAATGATCTCTAAGGTCCCTTCCAACCTAGGCCATTCTATGATTCTATGATATAGGTAAGACTTGCAGACTTAAGTGAAGGAAAATACAGAATGGACCCTGTATTGTTGTTTCAAGAATACATATTCGCTATATCAGAAAATAATAATTTGGCACCATTCCATTTCTGTCATCTTTTTAGGCAGTAACAATTGCTAATTTATTTGTCGAGGATTTTCTTTGGCAAAGTGTGAGAATTTTCATTGTAAGAACTGTTGAATATCAGGAATTAAATCAATGAGGGAAGCTTACCAAAACCCCAAGCAGCATTCCTTCCTAAAGATCATTTAGGGTTCCTAAACTCTGTGAACTGAATTTGTGTGCTCAAGTGTAATTCCACCAAATATCAATGCTCTTAAGTGCTAATTACATGATCTAGTTTTGGAATATTGTAAAAGTTTATTTCTGAATCTGTTATCTCTTGCTTTCTTTTGTCATCTTGGTTTTCACAAAAAAAAAAAGCCAGGAAAGCTGGAAACAAATGAATTCACATTTTATGATGTTTGTCTGAGCAAAATAAAAGGGCTTGCTTTGTTCTTTAGATACTGCCTTAGTCATCTTTACCACGGTGTTTTATTTTAAGAGTAATGTCAGATAAATGAGGGTAATGATCTAGAAAGATGCTGGAGTGAGACAGAAAGAGTCTGGATTTAATCTGAATTTTTCATACAGATTTTTTAGCTGCATCACTTCTAAAAAGTTAAATAAGCAGGACCAAGACCCAGGACCCAGAGTGGTCACCTGTGGAGCAGTGCCAAGGAAGTCTTTGCAAAAGTTGCTAGCTGGCCTTCAGGAAAACAGA
>NW_009697484.1:38610-52027 GCF_000703405.1 Apaloderma vittatum | reverse complement strand
ATATTTGAAAAGCACCTACACCAGGATGCACTCCCTGGCACTGTTTAATTTCTCAGAGCAGACATAATCCCTGTGTGAGTTTGAAGATGGGACTGTTCTATCATTAAGTGCCTGATTAGCAGGGAATAACTAGTTTTCCTTCTTTTCCTCTTCTTATCTGCTACATCTTTGGGATTATGGTATCACTGGTAGAAATCATCTCTTTCTGTTATGTGTAAACCATTATTACAGTAAGATCATAGCTTTAAAGTTATTACATGGTATACTAATTAAAGTAGCAACAAAAAGATCACAAAAATTTAGAAAAGCCCGATAAAGGAAAAAGAAGTCTTCAGTTCCCCACACAAATACATATTTCTGTTAGTGTGAATCTGTAAATATACTAATATATAGTAGCGTATGTATATATATACACACACAAAGTATGTTTAAATATGCTGTGCAAAAGAGTTCTGTGTTACTCCATCCCTCTGCCAGTAGAATTAAGATAATAATCTATTACACAGCTGTTTGACAGAAATGTTATAGCTAATTAGATAATCTTGTTCTTGCATCATGAATAACTTCTAAAAACCTGAACATATTTCGGCAAAGGCATATACAACATTTCAGTCAAAACTAACAGTGTTTCACAGAGAAAATAGTAGTAGCTCGTCCAATAATATTTTAAATTAGCTTTTAAGATCAGGTTACATACAATATCATTTATATTGCAGCATAGAAAAAAACTGTTTACGAAGGGTGAAGTTAACTGCAGAGATGACAGACAGCATAAGAAAAGTAGAACCCGAGCACAGAACTGGTGTTTTAAAGGCTAGATACTGGAGAATGAATTTTCTTCTAACAGTGGTAGCTGTGCACAAAACAACAGAGGCAGTAAAGAACAACAGTGACTGCACAAAGAAGGACCCCTCACAACAATAAAAACAGAACAAGCAATGTTGTAAATTAAGAGCTTTAAACCAGGAATTCAGAAACCTATAAATCTTTTTTTTTCCTTTTCTTCTAATAATCATAGTTCCAAGTAAAATGGGGTGAAATAGCCAAAAAATAAGCAAATTAGCTGCCTAATCACATTTCAGAGTTGCAATCTACAAATACCCTAGACTTCTGGGTCTACCAGCTCCATCACGAATGTGCATTTAGTACCAGCTGCCAACATTTCCAGGGACAAATGTATCAAATAAATGCTACAGTGTGTGGCAGAAGTTCCTCAAGTGATGGTAAATGATGTGACTTTGCAAACTGTTACAGTACCTCCTCCCTTAGTCCAGAGAAAGGAGGAAAAATAAGCAATGGAGCCAAACACTTATTAAGGCCCTTCAGACCTGATTAAAGTCAAATTGCAGGAAACGTTTACTTTAATATAAAATATGCACAGCAACACAACCTTAATTAGACACACATGTCTCTCGATATCAATGAATGTTTCCTTTTTGATAAGTCTGATTTAATAGACTGTAATAACAGGGGAATGTTTTGAAATATCATTTAAGGAAGTGGGAGAAATAAACAAGCTCAAATATTTAAACCTCAACACCAATTAGCAGGCCATTCTTTTTTTAAAAAAAACTGAATTTCAAGTTTATTTAGCTTCAGCCAAACACAATAAAGGCTTTGTTTTTAGAATAATTGGTTCTGAAACTTGAGAAACAGCTTCTGGGCATTGGTATCTTTGTTCACAGAAGACTGAACAACCAGCAAAATGTGTTGGATGCTTTAGGTCTTAACAGTTAATTAGAAAATAAATTTGAAGACAGACTTCCCCACCAGAAGTTTTTTTGTCCCTTTGTTCTGCACCTCTGCATGAAGCAGAAACAGAGGGGAGAGAAATGTGATCTCTTGTGTTGTGCAGCTCTCTGGTGACAGCATGGTCTTCAGATCCAAGTTCTCAGCTTGGTTAGCACCTTACAAAACCTTGACGTAAGCAAAATACAGCACCCACTCTTGGCAATTTCAAACAAAGTCGTGTGTGTTCATTCACACAAGTACTTGCACTCCCTTTTTGTCCATTTCCACAACAGAAAAGCTGTTGCAGTTTGCTTGAAACTGCTGAGAATGGACCTCCAATATCTCTTCTCATAAAGGTTTCTGTTCCCATTCAGACATGGGGTGTTTGATTTGCATTGAACAGTGGCTTGCTCGTTGTGTTTCAGAGGAGATGGCTCAAGAAGAAACTGTCGCAGAGAAAGACCTGCAAGAAGAGATGACCCGGTGTGTCTCGGAGCACAGGAGAGGGTTGAGGGGAGGGTTTGTGTCTGGAGCCAGTAATGGGTGTGAAACAGTGACCTGATAGTTAGATCTCACATCATGCCATCACTGTCCTGTGAACAAGCTCAGGGCTGCAGAACAAGATCTCTTTACTGCGAGGTGATGTTCTTGCCAGCAAGGAAGAGGAGAATGAGAAGCCCTAAAATGCTTATCTCCATCTGTACCGGTATTATTTGATTTTCTCAAAATGGTTTCCTGGGTATTGGTGTGCTCTGTTTTTTCCTGTGTGAAAGTGAATGGCCTCAATTACTCTGCCGTCATGGGATGTGAAGCAAATGATCACTTTTGTTCAGCTTCTTGTAATTCAGAAGTCAGAATATTTGAGCATAAAGTCAATAGTGGAATTATACCGCAGCCAGTTCATAAAGCCAGGTAATGCTGTTTTTTAAACTAGAGGGAAGATTCGAGCCCACTTAACATTAATGGATATTTTAATTCAGTGATGCCAGGATTTAATCCCTAGTTTTCCAGAGTAATGATTAAAATTAGAGTATACCTTTGAAAGGAGCTTTTCTTAAAAAAAAAGAAAAAAAAGTAATGATCTTTATAATTTCAAAGACAATATCTGAAGCATTTTTGAACTGTCTCACATAAATGATGGGTAAGAAATACAATAAAAAATTATAGATATTTCATATGTATTATTGTTTCTGTTACATCAAATATTTAAACATGCTGAAGTAAAAGACCCCAGAATAAACAGCAATAGAAATCATAGAACTTAAAACACCTGAAAACTTCACAATATCATTAACTGCAAATAAACTGAATCTCAAACTCAGCATTTTGTATTTCTTCATGACATGGCTAGCTTTTTAAAGAGACATAAAATCAAAAGCATAAACCACCTAAAAAAGTGCACATACATGCAAATGTGAACTGGGATACTCAAACATATTATGAAAGAAGTGAACTGATTTTTTTTTAATCACAAAATCACAGAATGTTAGGGGTTGAAGGGGACCTTGAAAGCTGCCAGAGCAGGATCATTTACAGGAGTTCACACATGAACACGTCCAGATGGGTTTTGAATGTCTCCAGAGAAGGAGACTCCACAACCTCCCTGGGCAGCCTGTGCCAGGGCTCTGTCACCCTCACAGGGAAAAAGGTTTTCCTAATGTTTTTGTGGAACCTTCTATGCTCCAACTTGTACCCTTTGCCCCTTGTCCTTTCGTTGGACATCACTGAAAAGAGCCTGGCTCCATCCTCCTGACAGTCACCCTTTACATATTTATAAACATTTATGACGTCACCCCTCAGCCGCCTCTTCTCCAAGCTAAAGAGACCCAGCTCCTTCAGCCTTTCCTCAGAAGGGAGATGTTCCACTCCATCATCTTTGTGGCTCTGCGCTGGACTCTCTCAAGCAGTTCCCTGTCTCTCTTGAGCTGAGGGGCCCAGAACTGGACACAATATTCCAGATGTGGCCTCACCAGGGCAGAGTAGAGGGGCAGGAGGACCTCTCTCGACCTACTAGCCACCCCCCTTCTAATACACCCCAGGATGCCATTGGCCTTCTTGGCCACGAGGGCACATTGCTGGCTCATGGTCATCCTGCTGTCCACCAGAACCCCCAGGTCCCTTTCTCCTACACCGCTCTCCAGCAGGTCGGTCCCCAACCTATAATGGCACATGGGGTTGTTCTTTCCCAGGTGCAAAACTCTACACTTGCCCTTATTGAACTTCATAGATTTCTCCCCATCCAGTCCTCTAGCCTGTCTAGGTCTCTTTGAATGGCTGCACAGCCTTCTGGTGTGTCAACCACTCCTCCCAGTTTTGTGCCATCAGCAAATTTGCTGACAGTGCTCTCTAATCCCTCATCCAGGTTATTATGAATATATTGAACAGCACTGGCCCCAGCACTGACCCCTGAGGGACCCCACTAGATACAGGCCCTATATTGTTATATTACTGATTATGCCACATCAAAGAAAATCCTGCATTTTAGCAATGATTTTGCTACATTAAAATCAGTGGAACTCCCCGGGCTGTTACTGTATGTTCAATGGAAGAGGAAGGATACAGAACACTGTCCCAGTAGGTAACCTCTTGTAAATAATTTGCATATGGTGCTGGACTACATGCACATTTCCCTTCAATCCACTAGAACACAGAAGCGGCCAAAGCGTAATGAGATGTTTCTCACTCCTAGTCTCTACCCTTCAAAAATATTGGGGAACAAAAGCACTGATGCTGACTGTTTGATTTCTGAAATGTAAATGAAAACATAATGCACGGAAAGGACATTCCCCCTGGATCAGAACGCAGAGAAGTTTTCTTCCTTCCCCCTCACCACCACTCCTGACCTAGTCAGGTCTTCCAAAACTTAAAAATCACTAAGATGACTTTACCACTTCTCAGAGAAAGCCTATGTCTCAGCAGATGGGAAGTAGGCCTTTTTTTCCCTTGCTGCCAGAAAAACACTATTCATCAGCAGCTGTGATGCATCTAAGGAAAAGGAGAGCGAACTGCAGATGGAAAGCAAGCAGCAAACCGATGTCATAGGTGCCAGATCACCTGTAGAAGAAAGCTTTCTCCAAAACAAGGAGGCAAATGTTCATCAGGCGTGTAGGGGTCGGGAGCTATAAACAGAATTAGGATTTAGCACACAGCTTTAAGTGCAGCCCAACCTCAGCAGCAGTATAAACATAACATGGAAGCAGAGAAATATAAAGAGCTGGAGCAAATAACAAAATAAACCCAAGAGGAATTCTGAGGATGGTGGTCAAGGACACTCACCATGAACAGGATAAAGCAGCCACAGTAAGCAGGAGTTAAAGAGGGTGCCAAAGGCATGACGACATGTACCGCAGAAAAGAAAGTTTCTAACTGCAGACATTTTAAGAATGCATTCATTCATTGAAAACAGGGCAAAGCTCGCAATGTCTGGAGGGCCAGGGAATGGTTCCTCCCTGAAAAGTTAACCCACTTTTTCTTTAAAAGTTACCTTTTTTGCTATTGGACCATATGCTGGTACATGCCACTGAGACTTTTTCCCTGTTTTGCCTCTGTTATGCATAATATAAAGGTCCCATAACTTCCCAGCTGAATGTTTTTTCCTGTGTTTCCATTACCACCAAGTCCATAAATAAACTCCAAGATTGCATACTACGTATAGATTAGGATATATCATAAAAGTAACCCTCTATCCACTGCTACGACTTCACGTATTATATTGGATAGGTAATCTACTAAATCTAGTGTTCCCTACTCTCTCACCTACAAGGGACATTTTTCCTCCCTTTTCTAACACTTCTGTTCCGTCCAATATATGTCTCACATCTTCAAGTTCCCTTTTCTCCCATATATTAATCTTCCATTGCCATGCTTACCTGCAGAACAGATATACTTCATCCTTAGCTTTCATTAACTTTATTTTACTACTTCTTCACAATTCAACTTCCCACCTTCCTTCTGCCCCTGAGCTCCAGATGATCCCCATAAAGCCTCTCAGGTGGCTACATCTTCCTTAGTGCTTCCACCTACTACTCCAACTTCAAACACATAATTCAAACAATCAAACCTACTCAGTTTGTTGTTTTGCTACGTCTCTTTTCGTTTACCTTAAAACTTCTGACTTTCCAGGCTTCCTGCGTAATTCATTTCTGCTTAATTATCCAGGCTTCTCCCATGGTGCCACTCTCCCTGAGCTGTGCTTCTCTGGTCAGCTTTCCTTTGCCACATGTCCCCTTGTCCCACAGTAACATCCACTCCTTTCTCATGGCCAATAGTCTTGAAATGTGTATTTTGACCCAACCAATATAATAGTATTTCCACTGTTACTACAGCTCTCCATTTTGCTGTGTTGTGTGCACACACAAAGGTTTCAATTAGCATGCAAGCTTGCCAGGACAAGGATCTTTCTTGCCTGAATTATAAAGGACCCTTTAAGCACATAACAACAAACACAGAGATTTTAGAATCATCTTATTTCCAGAGGCCTTATTTTGCAGAGAGCAGAGGTCAGTGCTTCCCCTCCTCCTCTGTCTTCTCTTGACTGTTCCTCCAATCCATTTGGATGTCCTGGCACAAACATGATTTCACTAGAGCTGTTCTGCAGTTTTGTAAAATTCCATCAGTTCCAAAGAAAATTAGAGGTTTCAGAGGTGACTGTTACTGCCCATTATGACAATATAGCCTGCTGGCTGCACTGTTCTAGCGTACCAAGAATTTAAGTTTATATCTTATTCCAGCGATTCCTACTAAAAAGGACAAGTAATTGAGAAGTACAAATTGAGAGACATAAGCCTCACTTTATTCTTCCACAAACCCTTTATCTTTCCTACAATTAAAATTACACTTTAATGTCTTGGCTCATATTTTGGGTGTTTCTTGACTAAATCTTGTCACAGAAGTACTGTGTCTATGAATCACAGGCCAGAAAAACAAATCATCTCAGTTAGGTCAGTCACGTTATGAAATGGCACTTTAAGTCTCTGCCTTTTGTTCCACTATTCCATAAAGTCTGTATCTTTGGATCTCAGGAAGCATTCCCTCATGGAGAGGGTGCTCAGGCACTGGGATGCACCGCTCAGGGAAGTGGTGGGGTCACCGTCCCTGGAGGTGTTTAAGGAAAGGCTGGATGTGGCCGATGTGGTGGTGTTGAGTCATAGGCTGGGCTTGATGATCTCAGAGGTCTTTTACAGCCCCAACAATTCTGTGATTCTGTGATCTTGCTCTACTGAACTCTCAGAGAAGTGTTTCAATGCAACATCTGCATAGGCAAGAATTAGAGGTGTAGTTTGTATAATCAAATTTACATAGTATTGTAAAATGGAGGCATAATTTAAATAGCTTACAAAATTTCTTTCTTAAAGGATCAATTTCTTCTGATGATATTTCTGCAGAAAAAAACTAAGTTGCTGATTATTGCAGTATCCTCTGTGCATCACATGGAATCCTGATCCCATATTGTTTCTCTGTTTTTCCCATAACGCTGCTCAAATATCCCTCCCAATCACATACATATTACTCCATAAGAACAGATGGACTTTATGCACAACTGGTTTTTTTTCTATAGCCAATCAAAATAAACAGCCAGACAAGACAGAAATTTGCTGAAATTCCAAATTCTTCCTACAGGTTTAAAGATTTTCTAAGATATCATTCATTGATTATGCAACATCCATGATCACAAGCATATGTTGGTTGCACATGGGAGTTTAGACAAACTTCTTTTTACATGCTACTGCAGAAAACAAGACAAGAGTAATTTGATCAAAAAGAGGGGTACTACGGCAGCTTTGTTTGCAGGATGAACTCCCTACCCCCTCTGAACTGGGGCAGAAGCAATCACGAAGAGAGATTGTACTGTATCATGCACCCCGAGCACAGACGTGATAAAGCCAGATTTTCCCAGCTGGGCAGAAACAAGGGAAGCTGTGGCTGAGATTCAGCCCTGGCAACTCAAAGGAAGGTTATGAACAGTTCATAATAAGCAGAAGTTTTTCTGGCAACTGTTTTATATGTGTATGCAGATAATCTATCCATTTGGAAAAACTGCAGACCAGGTATTTTTAAGGCTCCTGAAACTCAAGGATTTATTCCTAATCATCGGAAGACGTGCTTATACATTGCAGAGCTTCATTATCAGAACTCTAGCCTTCAGATTTCTGCCTCCAACTTCAGCTGTTTATTTCAGTCCATTCAGCTCAATGAAAACTGGAAAAGATGAATAAATCCTATTTTATACTCTTTCATGTTCCTGACTGTCAAAAATTCAAACCCAACCATTACAAATGCAACATTTACTTAATGGCACGCTTTGTTAAGTAGCACTGTTCAGTCCTCTTGAATATGTCAAGAACCCAGGAAAACAACGTAAAAAAATGTAGGGAAATTACTCTGACTCATTCCGTTTGTTTCCCTTTTTCTACCATGATGAAACATTGGGCTGTAAGAATGGATGCTTCCAGGGAGCACTAGGGAATTCATGTCAATGCTGAGTCCATTAAGCATATAATTGTGCTGTGTTATTTACTTTTTTTTGTTCCACAAACTCAGAATTACCAAATTTTTAGGTTGTTTTTGCTAAAGTCAAGAAAAAATCTACTACTAAAAAAAATAAATCCCGCAACTACAAACAGCAGAAAGACAGACAGCAGTGGCTTTAAATCAGAAAAGAAGATGGGTTGACTTGTCTTGACTCTTCCTGGATTTTATATCCTGAGTTGAGATCAGTTCCTCCAGTTCAAAAGTCAGTACATCTTTCCTTCCTATTCTACTTTTTCTCACACATTGCCTCCTTCAGATCTCTTCTTCTTTCTCCCCCTGTTGTCTGAGTCTAGTCCTGGCTTTGAACTTTCTTTCTAAGTTTCACATCTTTATTTTTAAAAGCTTTTCTTCTATGAATCTCAAGCTGTCTAATCAATTAACACAACAAAGTTAAACTCACATAGACTGGTTTTCAACTAGTACTTAACCCAAAGTTCACTCTTTCTGCTTCAGACCTGAAATCCCAAAACATTTTTCCAAAAATATCATTCAGTCTAGTAAAAGAGATTTATTTCCTCTCTCTTGAAAGGAGCTATTCTTTTGTGAACACTAGTACCAGTGTGCTCTTGGACCCAGCTTTTGTATGTTGCTCTCCTGTGCTGTATATTGTATTTCTCTGACTTGCATCATAAATTACTCAAAACCAACACCTTGCCTATGATAAGAATTTTATCAAGGATGCTCAGCAAATAACAGTAGTGTAGGAGATCAGCTTTGTCATTGCTTTGCTAAAGTTCAGTACAGCATTTTGCTTACTCACTGTATAACAGTGGCTTAAGACTAGCCTGATCCAAAAAACACATTCAAAGTTTGTATCTGGATTTTAGAAAAACCCCAATGTTCAAGGAAAACTCCAGAGTCTGACTGTAGGTTTGTATTCTCACATGCCCTTCTAACACACTCTAACTCCTACAGTGCAGTATGCTAGGATTAACGGCTTCACTTCTAGCCAATTTCTTTTCTAATTTCCTCTGGCTTTGGTTTATACTTTCACAATCCAGTGTCTCTGTTGACACTGCAAGAGAGAGTAAGTCACACACTGAATGTCGTGTTTAGATGCTGCAATATATTGCAGAATACAGACAGAAATAGAAAATGGCAAAGCACGTATAAAAGTGATCTCATAACTTTACCAAGGCATTCTGGGTTTTTCAAAAGCAAGGTAATATTTTATTCAAACTCTTGCAGAAAACACATCAATATTTTTTGTTTTACATAATGAACATGGTCTGCTTAAAATCATGTTCTTCTTTCAATATAAACAGACCATAGCCTCTATGCCTCCTATATATAATCCATTGTCAAAAGTAAGAGGCAGAGGGGTGGAGAGAAGAGAGATATTGCAGAAAAATTGCCTAGCTTCTGTTTCTTGACTTCCAAGAACTGTTGGTCTTTTACAAATGAAAAGGAGGGGGGGAAGTCTTTGTATCTAGAATCTGCTGGGTGCTAATTTGACATGGCAATGAGATTAAAGTTGGATTCATGCTAGTTTCAACATCAGAGGATTGGAATTCAACCTGCTTAGCATAGAAGTCAAGCAATTCACTGGCAATAGATTGCTTTCCACTTCTAGATCTGCTAAATAAATAGAAAACTAATTAACAGTGCAGTATGGCAGATGTAGCAGGTTTGAATTTCATTAAAGCACTGGCTAAGAACTGAAAGAATCAAGAAGTCATTATATGTCCTAGTGTCTAATGAATCTTTCACACCGTCTTTTCCATGAGACAAACAAGATACTATTTATGTGCCCTCTGTGTAAGAATTTCCCGATACATTTCCACTTAAAATAAGAAAGAAAGTGTAAGCCCTTGAAATTATTATTGCAAGTATTCTTTTCATTTTTCATAAAGTTACTTTGGTTCTGAAACAGGAGGATTGTGTTTCTTTGCCTTGTGCATTTCTGTTCAGCTACTTAAAGCTTAATATGTTTTTCACAGGGCATTTTAATGTTTCATTATCTACATTACTTTCTCTCTGATGAAAAGTGATAATAGGTTGTATTTCCAGTTGTAGTTAAGAACAGGAATCACACAAAGAAATATCTATACTCACATTCTGAAAGGAAAAAAAATGTTAAAGCATTTATTTTTAGATTTTTTCCCCCTAAACACACATTAAACTGAACTTCCTATATCCAGAATTGCATAACCAGATTTGGCAGTATTAATTAACAATAAAAGTAGTGTTTTGCCCCATAAGAATCAATAAGATAATTATGTTACTTAGGAAATGGTAGTCATATGATTTTGCTTTCAGCGCATAATGAATAACATTCTGTGCAACAAAAAGGTTTTACAAACCAACCAAGCCCTAGGACCTGTCTGAAATTCTTCCAGGGAAGCCTGATTGAAGCCCTCTAGCAACTACCTGATTTTACTAACTCTTATGGGTATGTATATAAGCTTGCAAACACATACTCATTTAATCAAGAAGCACATAAATTTTTAAACTGTACACTCTCAGGAGGTAGTTTTGGCTGGCATTCAGGAAATACCAGGACCATTTCTGTATTTTAATATTTGGACCTTGGAACATTTTTTGTCACACTCCACATAGCTTCATTCCTAGGCAAAAGAGAATTAAATGTCTTTCAAGTGGCCATTATAAAGCTAAGTGCTGTACATAAATATGCATGAGAGGTCATTATTGCCAAGAGATGATGCTTAAAAGGTTCAAGTGTCTCTTGCTAAGATTTTCCTACTTGTTATATGGCTGTAGATCGAGTACTTCAAAGGTGTAGTTGCATCTCCAGAAGGAAATTTCTGGGTTTTGGCTTCTATTGCGTCTGTTTTCTTGTGGGTTCTCTCAGTGACCAAACATAAGCTCACAGGAACCCCCAGCAGTGGGCTGATAAATCTGTGCACCGGAAACCATCCCTGTAAGCAGTTGTACTACCTTAGGGATTATCCGTACCAGAAGCCTTAGCAATCACCTCTAGAAGACCGGCACATCAACTGTACTCTCCGGGCTTTGCTTTCTTCCAAGTCTCTTCAGAAGCCAGCTTTGGAGTCAAGTAATTATCTGGGATCCAGCTTGCTCTAGCATGCTGCTCCCATCCTGCTGCACCTCGTGGTCCCTGGTCCACATCTGGGGAGCAGCCATCCTGCCCTGGGCTGCTCTGGCAGCAGGCAGGGCCGGAGGGTAGCAACACAGCAGCACAGCCGGCTTATTCACTGCCAGCATTCTGAGAGCGATGGGAGAGTGCAACGCAATGAGCGAGGTGTTGAAACTGTAAGAGCAGTCGTGGGTGTGATAGCAGGGCTGAGGAATGCAAACATACGCTCTGGATTTCAGTTTATTCTTCGACAAAAGAAAGACCCAGAAAAGATCATGCAATCAGTATATTTAGACACAAGTCTATAGCCTGCTGGGTTTTTTTTCCGGCAACACCAAGCAGGTACATCTTCCAGAGATTACTGTGGGAGCTGCATACAGTTAACAGCTCTCTCCAAATCTTGGGGTAGACTCCTATCAAACACTGTTTTCAGCAGCTCTGTTGTTCACAATACCTGCAGCTACAGCAGCTGCACTTGTCAGATGCCACATTTTCTGCACATTTCCCCCACTTTTTTTTCCCCTCACAGTTCTGCCCATGGGGATATTGGCTCTCTCACATGTGTATTAGCTTGGTATGATGTCACTGCACAAACCTTTCCAAAATGTCTGTCAAACCTAGAACTGCTGTGCATTTTTTTATGGTCTTTTCTCTCTCTGAAAATGTGTGAGTAGAAGTATGAAATACATGTTCCCAGCCTTTACTCAGACACAACAGGAAAGCTTGCTCTCTTGTCAGCACTGAGTAGCCTGGAGAAGGTCCCTGGCTGATGTCACTCCTTTTCCACCAAGTCAGTTAGTCACATCCTATGTTACAGATGGCTGACTTGTAGGTAACCTCGAGGAGCAAATAGGTCCTTCAGTCCTAATCACAAAGCTAAATTATTCCTGTGCCTCCCTCCTCCAAATCTCAGTTTCTACCATGTCACATGATTAAAACAAAAACCTGTAATTACTTCTGTGTTTCTGTTTTTTGCTTATGATTTAAATTGCTTTTAGTAACAGGGTCTGTGAACCCTCAGTACATCTAATTCCAGAGCCGTGGTTCAACTTGGGAGTATATTGGTTCTCACTCTCTGGTTAATGCATCTACTGCTTGAGTTATAGTCTTTGTATTGATCTCTATTGATTCAGCTAAAAGACATGTTATCCCTATTTCCATTTCTGTAAGGGAGATGTGCTTGCATTACGGGACCTTTAATGGCAAGGTTATCTCTCATGTCACAACCTTAATCTGCAATGTATTTTAGTGATTATTTTTCATGGGTAATCCTCATCACAGACGCTGCTCAAGAGATGGACCAATTTATGTTTCTGATGGTGTTTGGTATTTTGCACTTAGCTAATGGACACACCCATGCAACAAGGGTCACTGCTGGCTTGGACTTTTTCTTCAGTTGTAAGAAAGGATGTCGTCAAACCAGTAAATCTATCCGAGGCACAAAAGGAAAAAATACTCCAAAGTATACATGTTAATCCAGCAAAATTAAAGCTGCATTAAAGACTTTATAACATCATCTGATAACAGCAAAGAGAAGAGCAGAGGAATAGCTGGCAGAAACTTCCCTCCTTTTTTATAGCCAGATGTTAAGCAAGACAAGTCAAGGGTATAGGCTCAGATAAGAAGCTGTTTGGAAACAAGGGAGATGACATAGCTGTCAGGAGGTTCACTTCCTCTGCACAAAGGCAGCCTGGTTTCCAAAAAAAACCCCTTTGCTAATGAAAATGTTGCAAATGGTGCAAAAGTAGCAATAGACACTTTTTTTTTGCTAGCTCAGCAAAAGAAAAGGGAGGAAAAAAAAAAGGATTAGTTTTTCCTCCCTCCTCAGCTAGAGTCACCCACATTTGTGTGCTAGGATGGCAGCGTTTATTTGGCATGCACAAAGGCAGCCTGGTTTCCAAAAAAAACCCCTTTGCTAATGAAAATGTTGCAAATGGTGCAAAAGTAGCAATAGACACTTTTTTTTTGCTAGCTCAGCAAAAGAAAAGGGAGGAAAAAAAAAAGGATTAGTTTTTCCTCCCTCCTCAGCTAGAGTCACCCACATTTGTGTGCTAGGATGGCAGCGTTTATTTGGCAGGGTATAGGCTACCTGTTGGC
>NW_009697484.1:25748-38583 GCF_000703405.1 Apaloderma vittatum | reverse complement strand
CAAAAAAGCCAGTGGCAGCGGCTCTGTTGCTGAGCTCAGAACAGCCTGGGAGCTCATGTCTGAACTCTTACTGCATTTTAAGGAAATGAAATTCTGACTCCCAAAAATAAAAAGGGGAAATGAATCTGACCAGCTTAACACCAATTTAGTTTTCTGCTGGTCTGTGGCATGTTTCAAACACTGGCTCAGCTGCCTTTTAAAAAAGAAAATAGGAGCTGGGGCTAAGAAAGTCTCAGCAGCTGGGTTTGCCTGATAAGTACCAGTTAGGTGCTTCAGCCTCCAAGAGCCTCAAAGTCAAACATAATCTCTGGAATTTTAAGCTTCCTCTTTCCCCACCATCTTTCGGCCCCTCCTCAACAAACTATTAATTTTAAAACAATACATCCCTAATCCTATCTCCATTCTGTATGGTCACCAAATCACAAGACGAGACAGATCCTCAAGGGAAAACTCATGTCCCTGCATTGTCAGTAATGAATGGAATTACTTCATGTTTCACAATGCCCTTGAGGGCGAGTCATACCAATTAACGTAACTGGGTTTTTCTTATTACATGATTGAAATTAATGAGAGGAGAGGAAAAAGGAGAAAAGAGGAAGATGGTACAGAGAGGCGTTCTGTAATGTATTTTGATCAATAAGTTGAAAGTGCATGACTATGTTAGCCAAGTCCAGCCCCTCAGAGATAAAAATTGCCTCAGTACTGAGGAATGCAGGCTCTTTTTGTCCATGCAAGTCTGTCAAGACTGAAGGGTATTTCAAAATAGGGTTTGCATGATATTTAAATGTAGGACAGGCCTTGTGTTTCCACCTGAAATCTTACTGCCAGAGTTCACAAAGGGTAAAGGTCTCCCAGAAGAGAGTCCACATCTGCTCATGGAAGTGTAAGGTCTCAACTGCAAATGTCCAGACCGCACAGAAGAGTTTAATGCTCAGGAAGGCCTTGCAGCCATAACAATGCAGCTCCAGCATCCATTCCTTTCTCACTATCTGCACACAAAAATGCAAAAATAATTGCTTTGAATATAAGTAAATGCTGACAGCAGTTAGGCTAGAAGTTAGAATCCCTTATATGCTGTCACAGCTGGGAGTTAATAAAGATTTTGCAATCTTTTGCGGGGACTAGATTCATGAACACATGCATGAGAATGCAGCTGGCATCTCATGGTTTCCCTTGCACCTTGGTCTACAAGTCATTTACAGTAGTAGCTCAATGGTACCAACTGGCATACTTGGGGACATTGATACAATAACATTTATTCATCAAGGGAGGATATTCTTCCAGGGGAAAGCAAGCTATTCACAACAGCTTACTGTAAGCATCTAACTTCAGTGTCTAACTGGGATCACCAAGTTGCCTCCACAGACACCAAAGCATTCAGGGATCAGCTCAGGGCCCCAGGGCATGAGCCTTTCCCTCTCCATCCATGATGTGGCTGCAGAAAACATCATCATTAGCTCCTTTTTGTACCAAGGTCATGAGGTCCTGAAGATGCTTTTTGAGAAAATCCTATCATAACTCCTCTCTACTACCTTTCCTCTCAAACACTGATGCTTCCCCATTAGCCAAATCTTTTTCTCACAGTTCCCTTTTTAATCCTCAGGTCCTCCAGCTTCACCGATCATCTACATTTTCTAAGCAGAAGAACCAAGCATTTCCTTTATGTAGGACATAATTCAATTTAATCAAAGATAGGTATCAATCAGGCTGGCATAATCTTCTACAGTAAGCTCAAACATAGCATTTTCTTCCAATTTCCCTTTACCACCACTTTTCTGAATATTCTGCCTCTCAAAAATCACGTTAGAGCTCTACATATAGTTAAGGTTGCCAATTTTCCCTTACTTACCTCCCTTCAGCCTCCTTTCTGCTGCAGATAAATGCTGGAACCCAAAACTTCAATATTAACATGTTCAATCTTACCCACTTTTGGTGTCATGCTGAAATATGAACAGCAGCAGGAAGGCACCTGACCCACGCAGGCCAGTCTTGTCAGTCCTTCGGCTCTCATGGCTCTTCTTTCCTCTGTGGATCAATTGCAATAAATAAAAATGAGAACAACTTTCCTCAGAAAGAACCCAAAAAAATAATCCAAGAAGGTATTATACAGAAGCGATAGGGCTGGAACACCTCCAGGCAGAAAAGACTCCTTTCCCCCACATCCCAGACACATGCCCTAATCAGCATTGTAATGGAAGGCTGCATGAAGTCAGCTGAGTTGAGTGACTGTGACCCAGCTCCAGCTGGACTTCACGGCACCAAGCACCCCACAGAAAAAGGTGCTGAACCCCCTCATGTCGCTAGGTATCTGTGGCACTTCTTGTAGGGTAATTACCCACACTCCTTGTGTAACAAGCTTTGGGTCCCATTGCTAGGAAGCCATGTCTCTTCATGCACTGCAAGTGCACATGTTAAGGTTATGAGCTCCATCAAAGTATATAAAATTTAGATGTTGCAATGATCACACCTAGTTCCTTTATTCCCTGAACCTTAAAAAGGAATGCAAACAGAAACTTGGCTGCTACCCACAGATATTTTTCCCATGCTGACATGCCCTAGCTATCTCCTTAAGGCACCTTTACCTTAACTTTCTTTTTCCCAGCTTCACATTTTTTTAGGTTAAATTTCAAATATCAGTGCAAACATCCTCTGCTTCCAAAAGCTTTCCTCATCTTCGCTCTCAGTTATGCCTCTTTCTTTGATATCTTTGCTTCCTTGTGCTCTTTCTTACAAGTGACACCTGTACAGTGCTAATAGATTTCAATAGATATCTCACCCCATCATCCACCTCTACCCTAAACAATCTCTATATAATTCTTATCACCACTTGAATTCAGTAATCAAGCCCAGCATCTAGAGACCTAGTCACGTACCTCCCATCACTTACACAGTGATGTCTCATGGAGCACTGAATCTCTACACCCTTGCAACCTGAGGATGCTAAAATTCATTTTTTATTCTTCTTAAACCCCCCCTTTTTACTTCTTTTACTTCTATGAAGTAAAAGAATTGGTTTCCGGTATTATCTGCCTTTCTGATAATGATAATCAGCTGTCTTGAATGCTCCTCAGAGCCCACAGACATTTCTTCCCACATTATTCTCTTTTAGAGGTCTAGGATGCAGCTATGTCTCCTTTTAATTTCTCAGATATCTCTCCTACAGCCAGCTTAAGTTTCCTGACTGATTTAGCTCCTCTGGCATCTATTTTTCAAAATAAATCTGAGGTGTAAACAACCCACTTTTCTAGTAATTCTTTATTTTAGTGGTTTTAGTAAATTGCTTGATTCCCTGGTAGCCTTTAGAGTTAGTGGCTGTTTATTTTCTGCCCCTGGAAAATGTATAGAAACTATGACAGACTTTCCTCCTCTCCCTGATGAAGGTAAAAGAAGTAATTCGCTTCCCTGGCAATATCCCATTTTTTCTCAGGGTAGGCTCCCTGTTGGTCAGGAAGGTGATGGCTGTCTCCCCACGTGACCTTTGACTTCCTATATATCAAATTTATAAAAACTTTTACTGTGTTCACATTTTTTACCATCTTCTTTTCCTCTCTCAGCTTTTTGGATCATTTTCTTGCATTTTTCTTTCACAATAGGCTCTTGTAACCATTTCTGCAGTGCTGACCCTGCTGATTTATGGGTCTCATATTCTTCTCTCTTTGTTGCTCTTTGGTGTTTCCCTGGTCATCCACAGTGGTCATTTCTACTCTAAATAGATTTATTTCTCAATGGTATACAGATTTCTTGAACTCCACAGACTGTACCTTTGAGTATTTCCCCACCGTATCCTACCTCTTCCCTGTCTTTTGCTGTTCGTTTAAGAATACATATGCCTCTCTCAGTGTTTTCTGAGAGTTCACAGCTTTCGCACTTCTAATTTTGGGGAGCCACATGTTCTTGATTTCAGAACTCATTAGATTTGGCCTGTGCTTTTGTATCCTCCTCTGCTAGCCCTTCTGCATGACGCATGGCATATCTGGGCAGATGCCAAGTGTCACAATGCAAGCCCACAGCTTTAACTATATATTCAGTGTCTTTGCTATAATTCCCATATAGCATATAATTGCTTCCCAGATATGAGCTAGCTTGTTCTCACACTACCCTGTGAGTAAAGAAAGTGCCATTATTTACACTTAATTTCAAGGGAAACCAAGGTGCAGGGGTCAAGATCCAACGTACCTAAGTGTCTAACGCTAATTCAGATGAAAATAGAAACAGTTTTCTGGTTAAGTTATTCCTTTTTTTTTCAGACGCCAGGTCATTTTCCTCCAAGACATTTCCCATTTTCTAATGCTTTCCAGCCCCCTTGTCCCACATGGAAGTCCTGCCTCCACCAGCACCACTTCGTTCATTCCTCATGCCCACATAATTCTCTCTGATCTTCCCCTTTGCTCTCGCACGGAAGCTTAATGTATACACACTTAATTAACAGAGCTGAAGGCTGCGCCAGCATGCAGCCAGCATCACTTCCAGCAAGACAGCCTCTTTACTCTGATAACAGGGCTTTTTTCACTTTCTTTGTTTTCACACACCACCTAAAGCATGGAGGACATGGATATGACCTGTTTGCTTTGTAGTGGGGCTTTAAGTATTTAATTCCTCAATGGTGAGAATTTGCTTCCTACATATGCAAAGAGGGAGGAGATGAACCTCCTGAACAGTCAGTCCCCAGCAGATGTAAGAGGCAGACACTGTGGTAAAGCTCCCAGCTCCATGGCCAGCTGCTCCTGGAAGACTGTAAGACTTGCAGACCTTAATACTACCCCTAATGAAACCCCAAAAAGCTGTTTCTGCCCAGATAGACACAAAGCCCCTGCTGGTGCCGAGACAGTTGGGTTACAAGGGTGATATACCCCCCACTTCTCCACCATTTCCTCAGCCTTCGCGCTCCTGCTTGCTGCATCAGGATGCACGCCCTCTGCCAAAACAGCCCAAAGGGGAAGTCCACCCCAGCTGTGCCTGCGGGTGTTCAGGTCCAGAACTGCAGGCTGACCAAAACCCTGAAGTCAGGGTGCAGCCTTCTCATCCACAGCTCCACAAGGGGTTTATCTGACGACACGTTGGGTGACATGCGATACAGGCACTCCGGACTAGATTTCTCTAGATATTTGCTGTCAAAGCTGTTGAACACCGTAAGATTTTGTCACATGTTTCAACAGGAAGCTGGAAACCAGAACCAATTCTATTTAGTGATTCTTCTTCTCAGTCCAGTCCCTCCTAAGAGATTGCACTTTCTGAAATTATTAGCATGTTTTTGCAGACAGAGTCTGCTACTAGAAGTGATAATGCTCAATGTTTATAGTTAGTATCAAGGACTGATATGCAGAAAGGCTCTTGCTCCTGTAGTGACCAAGGTCACTGCTAAATCTTACGTGCCACGCTGGGGGCTGCCGAGAAGTAAAATGGTCACAAGGAACTGAAAGGTTGCACCTCCAGAGAGGAATGGACAGAACAGGTGACCCAAAACTGACCAAAGTATTCTGTTCCATATAGATCATAGGTCATAGAATGGCCTAGGCTGGAACGGACCTTAGAGATCATCTAGTCCAACCTCCCTGTCATGGGCAGGGACGCCACCTCTTGACTAGACCAGGCAACACATGGGGACCAAGTGGGAATCGAACCCGCGACCTCGGTGTCGGTCATTGTTGTCAGCACCGCGTTCAAACCACTGAGCTAACAACATATTCAGTATAAAACTGAGGGATCACGGGAGTTCAGGCCTCTTCTTCAACGGCCAAGTCCAAGGAGGACTCCATCCATTCTTCTGCCTTTGATCCTGATCCTGAGTTCCCAAATCCAGCTCCTGCATCTGGTTTCCTCCGCTGTGGAGCCTGGGGCTTCTCTGGTGCCACCTGCTCTGCAGCATCAGTGGGGATTGCTATGGGGGCAGGGAGAGGGGTATCAAGCTTGATGTTGAGCTTGTACATATTTCACTATTCCCATTATCTTCATAATTTTCTTAGCAGTACTGTTAGAGTTTCATTAAAGCTGTGTTAGTTTTCCAATTTGTAAGCCTCTGCCTTATTCCCTTTTCCCTTCTCTTTGGGGCAGGATGGAGAGGAGTTAGAGAGCTTCTGTCAGTGTTTAGTGGCCAGCCCAGCCCTAACCCTTGACACCAGGGATTGTGCTCCCCTTTTACTTGGTGAAGATCAGTCTGCACAGCCAGTGGAGCCAAGAAAGAGATTTGCCTCGTCCTAATAATGAGGTATCCGTCTGGCTGATGCACTAACTCCATGCCTACTGACCACCCTGAGACCAGGACCAGAAGCTCATGGCTCACAGGGCCAGCTCCACAAGCTGGGACAGCGGAAGCCCATCCAGGTCTCCCAGCATAGCAAAACACCCCTCAGGCCATGGGATTTTTCTTGCTGTCTCCCAGGTTATTGGCACAGGTGACATCTGAGTCTCACCTACAGATGGGAAGAAATATGGCAGCACTTAGGGTGAGAGATTCAAGCAGGAGCTCACACACAGGATACAGGACAGACAGCAACACTCTGCCAACAGATAGACCGACTGACCGAGACATGTAAAGGGGAATAAATGAGGAGAGCAGCAGAAAGGCAGTCTGTCATGGTGCCACAGCCCTGCCTCTGCCTACATTGCCAATTGATTGTGAATGACCCGGTTCTATCAGGCACTCGGCCATCACACAGCAGTCACAGTGCCGGGCAGTTTATGGCCCTAGTGAGTTTGCTGTTACAATAAGACACTAATATTTTGAACAATCAGGTGCTCACCGCCATAAAATAAAGCTAAGCACTCTAGATCCTGCTTAACAAGCCTGCTAATGCACTATTGAAATCAATGACACGTTTGAACAGTAAGAACTTCCCTGAAGCTTTTTAAAGCCTGCTGTCCTTATTTTTCATTTCAGGAGCAGAACTGTTCCTTCCAGGAGGGCACCTTCTGTTTGAAAAGCAATAGGACCAAAAGCACAAAGAAAATGACATGGTCTGGTTGGTAACAAGTGCCAGTAAATAGTGTCGAACACATCACTTCATCTTTCCTTACCTCAGTTTCTTCAGCTTGCGAAGAGCCAGATATAAAACCAGAAATAGTCTTATCCAGTGCTCAAACACTTTATGACTTGGAAATGGATGGAAACGCACTAGTAAAGGTTACAAAGAATTATTCTTAAATGGGCTCAGGTGATGTTTGTTTACACAATGCGGACTTGATAAAGCAATTGCAGATAAACCATAAAATGCTTAGGCATCTGTCACAATCTAAAATAGGGAGTTCTGTGAGAGGAGAGAATGATAAAATGGGAACTGCATAATCACAGACAGAAAGGGACAATGGGGAAATAATGACAAATCAAATATAGCAACTTTTTTCTCTCTCAGATGACACTTCTCATCAGCTAGCTTATGTCAAAGGAATAAAAAAAAATATCCTGTGATTGTTATCTATTAGATTTTTGCTCTGAATGTGCACCATGCTCTGGAGCTGCAGCTGCAAGAAGGCCTAGCTCTGCCACTCTCAGCTAATAGGTTCAATTGTTCTCTCCAAAATTATACTCTCAGATACTGACCTGCGAGTCAGTCTGACACACGGCTTTGCGCTGAAAAGAGAGGCCCCAAGATGAGGCGTCGTGCGAGCGGCTGGCACAGAGGGACAGGCTGGAGGGGTCACCAGCACAGCCACCACTGCTGCTCCCCTCACACAGGTTACATTGCTGACAACGAGACAGGTTGCTGCAATCCACAAAGTGCTGGTGTTTAGTACACAGTATTTATATTTTATGAATGTTAACAAGTGAGAAGCCCTGCACAACTGAGCAGTTACAAGCTCAAAAGGCTTTGTGAGATATTTTCTCCAAGGGCTCATTAATGTGGTCTTTTAATGGAGTACTTGCAGATCTGAATCTTTAACTGTAGCTATAAATAGAGTTTATAAGCACTTGACAGTGTGTGGCAAAGCTGTGTTAGCAGCGCTCGCCCTGCTTTTTCGCAGGTTCCATTTGCAAAGAACATTTAAGAGGTGGAATTTAAACGTTTCCCAAAATGCAGACTTGTATACATCCTAATAACGCTGCAATCTGAATGCCATTTTTACTGGGCTTAGCATGTTTGGTGTATTCCCTCAATTAACTGAGATCACAACACCCCAACAAACCAGCTAGCATTCCCATGCTATTGAAGAGAAAATTAGGGCATAAAGAGATCCAGCCACAACCCAAATGCCCCACAGCAAGTGAATAGCAGAGCAAGGGCAGGAACCAATGAGCTCTAATTACCTGCCCTAAACCTTAAACCCAGAGAGAAAATTCTCCCGTTATTCTCACTAGTGCTGAAATAGTCAGTCCAGGTGTGTAAGCCACTGGTGCTGACCGATACATCCAATAGCTGGATTCTCCCTCCTGTACCAAGTTCCCTTGGCCTGCAAAACATTCACATTGTGCTGACCACGTGGCTTTTTCCCCATTCTTGACACTCAGTTTAGAGTAACAACATTATCAGCTCACCAGCCCACATGAAGCAACCTTAAATATAATTTTGCCAGCCCTAGTAAAGAACGAACAGTATTACCTAGCTTAATGTGCCGTACAGGAGCATCGGTTTATGATGACGTAGTAAAACTGTTGGAGGATCACAGCTTTTAATAAAAAACACCATTTCCGCGCACTGCTGAACTTGTGACAGCTCTCGCCTTTTTCTGTACCTATGTAACACAGCCACACCATGTCCACGCTGCTGCCCCATGAGAAGATGACATCACAGGTCAAGTGTGGCAAATTTGAAGCTCTAGCTTCCAAAATATCAGTGACCTGAAGTATCTACAGCCTACAGAATCTGCAAGGTGTAAATGGGCCTTTCTTCACCTGTTTGTATTTTTTTAAAATACTTTTTTTAATCGACCTTTAAAGTATTTCACTGTTGAAGTGGGTCCTGGAAGTCTGGACCAGCCTCAATAGAGGCTGTCCACCTTCATCTGGGTTTCCACCATACTCTTCCTACCTAGCAGATGTATTGGCTTACTTCTCCAGTAACTCAACAGGGACTGAACCCAGACATATCTAGAAATGGAAACGCCACACAGCTCCTGAGGCCTCACTGGGAGAGGCTTTCCTACCTAGCTCCAGCACTCAGTTGTACAGTACATCTACTTGAACAGAATTACATATACTTACTGGGGTTTTGGTCCTGAACACAAAATCCCTTTAGGATGACTACAGGGGATATGTTGTCCTCTCAGGCTGACATCTATTACAGGTCATTATTTGAATTTTATGCTAGCAATTCTGAACGCTTCCATTTTTGGTTCATCTCTAATGTGACTGCGATCAAGTTTTCCGCATGCATACATCCCTGAATTTATTTTAACTGTGCTCAGTGTTTAGAAGGTAAGTGAGGATGATATTAGCTACCAGCCTACATCTGTGAATGATCACTTACTGCTTTCTCAGTGGCTTGGTTCAGACATGTGAGAGAATTTGTTAGCTTGTAATGAGACTATCATGGGCTGAATTATTTGAGGGAGCCTATTGTCAAACGATTAATTTTATGGAGGGAGGGGGGAATCATCCAGAATAATTTATAGCTTTAAAACACTGATTCTTTTTTTTTTTTTTTGGTGAGCATGTATTAGATGCTTTAACACCATTAAACTATTGTAAACCAAAACACGATTAAATATTTAAGCAGTATTCTCTTTCTGACACCGGGATAAGTATCTATTTGTCTTGTGTCACAATTTTATGCACTTAATGTCTCTTTCAGCACTGTGGTGTCCCACAGTATGAGCTCAGGATCGGTACCTCCTCAAGAAGCATGTGAACAGCTCCAAGGATATTGTCTGTGCAGGAGATTTAGCAACCAAGTCCTTCTGTTAGAGCAGAGAGAGCACAGTGAGCCTCCTCCTCAGTCACCTGTGCCCACCTACCACGGGGATATGTATTTTTCTTTGCTCTATAGTTAATTTGCGTCTTACTCCTTCTCCATCATCAATCTTCCTTGCCTTGACCTTCTTCCTGCTGCTGCCTTTCTCGTCCCATACACTACTGGTCTCTTCCCCCTCCTCCCAGAACATTTGCTCCTTTTCTCATTAGCTTTTTTGACCACTCAATCCTTCAGCCCATTTGATGTTCAGCACTTCCTCCTATGCTCACATCGCCTCTTCAGCTCTTCCTTGCAAATCTTCACTTCTGAAGAGTTCAGTTCCATTTTTTCTCCTTGCAGTGGTCTCTATCACTGTTCAAAAGGCATTTCTGAGCACACACAGGTGTGTTGAGCTGAACACCAGAGACAAAAGGAGGAGACAGGCTGGGACAAAGTGGCCAGATCTGAGCAGCACTTGCCAGGAGAGCAGTTTATTTCTGCTGCCTCTCCACGGTCTGCAGGAAGAACATTCATCAAGACATAATTTTTTTTGGACATTTTTGCCCAACTGCAGGTCAGGTCCAAACTATCCCTTGAAACAGCAGCTGTATATTTCTCTTTTGGCACCACGAGTTGTCCAGGACTTTCCGCCTGGAGCCCAAACAGACCATCAGATGGAAAGACAAAGCCCGACATACAGGGCTCGTGCACCAGCCGCCTTCTCGCTAATCTGGTGTCCAAGAGGCTGCTGTAATTATTGGCTCCGACAGCAGCAGTAGATCATCATTCAGCTCAAGGAGAACGTGATCAAAAGTTATATAAACATAGGACTGAGCTAAAATATGACTGTGACCAACTAGGAAGGTTGGTTCTGCTCTTCTGTACACAGCTATAAATCAGTGTTAGCGAGGCAGTGGAGGAAGCAAGACAAGAGGGCTCTGCCTTTTTCCTTCAAGGGGTAGGTTTCGCTTTCCTGGAAGAATAAGAGAAGTCAGGGACAAAAAGAACAGAAAACAGCCTCCAGCCATAAGAGCAAATGCTACCGAACTCTCATTTGCTTTGCAGCGGGAGGTCCACATCCATAGGGCACACCTCTCCAGTGCATCCCACCCTGCCACACACTAGGTCTCAGCTCAGCAGACAAAGCCTTCTGAGGAATTTGGGATCCTGCATTGGATTTAAGATTTGGTGTTCGATCTATTGATCTTGTTCAGGAGAGACTACTTCTCCAGCTGAGGCTGAAGGGACAGTGTGCCTTTGTCCCCAGCAAGTTTTGGCAGAAACACTTCCGCCACTTGGGAAGGTGCAGACATGGATCACCTCTGGCAATGCCGAGGTGGTCCCTACCCTCTCCTTGCTTGTGCATGGACAGTCATGTGTGTTCTCCTTAGTCTGAGGTGTCCTGCCACATTCCTGGTATCAGAAAGATGAGGTTACAGCTGATCTAATAGGCAAGTTCTTTTCAGCTTGGTTCTGCCTTAAGTTATCTATTGTGAGTTTTCTTGATTGTTTGTTTTTCCCCCTTCCCATTTCTGTTATTTCACTTGGGTTTTATAGGAGAAAATGAGTAAGGCATAAACATACAGTCTAATGTTTTCCTGTTAAATTCAAGTTTAAAGTCTATTATCCATTTCAGTACAAGCAGCTGCTAACAGAAAGTTTTGTTCCCCCTCCACCTCCAATTTAGTTTGTTTCACAAATTCCACATCTCCCTGCAATACGAAGCAGGCTGCCCCGGCATGCCGCACACTCCACCTCTCAGCTCTTCCCTGCGACAAGGGCAGCACAGCCCTCACTCCCCTCCCTCTCCTCAAGGGGTGCAATCTCTGCCCCACTCCCTTCCCAGACACCTTGGGACAGAAGCCACCCCTGAGTTTTTCTGCAGTCACGTTATTTTCCTCCCTCCTTCAAGCACAGCAGCATTGGAATGGGCAGCACATGGCAGGGCATGCTTGGGCATCACGTGCTGCAGGCAGGGTGAGTTTTCTCCAAGCATTAGGTATAGAGGTCCCACAGGGCAGCCCTTGGCACCACAGGGATGTCGGGTACCACACGCAGCGGGAAAGTCAGGCAGCTGCAAAGCATGTAGGGCAAATCCTCTATACATCCTTTTACGGTATTGAATTTATTAGGCTTTTATTGAGCATTTACTGGAGTAAGTGGAAAGGCATAAAGTCCACAGTAAAAAAAGAAATGCCTATCATAGCAAATTTCACGATTATTATTGTCTTATAGTGGCAGTTTTGTATAAATTCCTAAACAAATAGACCATATCACCGATCTTAACCTTGGCCAGTCTTTAAAGCAAATTGCATGCTATATTTCTATCAGATCACAATGCAACGTAAGAGAGCGGGATCTCCAGCCTCCTGATATTTTCTGTTGAAAGTCATTCTGATTGAAAAATGCAAGTTAAGAACTAATGAGTAAAACAGGTTAAAAGTGCACAAACCAAAGTGACAAAGACAAGCTAACTGAAATGACCCCACCATTATAAAATGAAGATATGATTAAATGCAAATATGGTCCTCCTTTCTTCTTGGTGTGGAAGAAAAACTACCCAAGAAAAAACCCCTCGCAACCTACTACACAGTAACAACATAAATTTAAGTTAGGGTCTGGGGCCAGCTCCTGCTCTGTCTTTTTATACAAGTAGTTCCTTTGACTTCATTAAGAGCAATCTGAAGGCTTAGACAGGCAATATTTAGCTGCAATTGATGCTCTGAGTGACTACAGCCTGTTCTGTATGTTCTGAACTAAAACCAGAGTAGTCACACGGCACTGCTTCCCTATTTTACTCTCGGTAAGACCAAGAAGTGAGAAGCAGGAGATCCAGCACCAGAAAGAGCATCAGCAGTCATCAGGGCAAGCAACTGCATTTCACCCTCTGCTCTAACACATTTTCTGTATGACTTGAATTTGCTCAGCTAAAAGCAGAAATAGTAACACTTCCCAGCAGTACTTCAGGTTTCAGCTGGTTGTCCCTGGGGAGCCACCAACCCCCAGGGACA
>NW_009697484.1:13372-25578 GCF_000703405.1 Apaloderma vittatum | reverse complement strand
GCTCTTCCCTGGATCAGTGCTAGTGAAGAGAAGCAGCAGAGGCATCTCCCTTGAGAAAAAAAAATATAAAAAAAATCACTGTGTTCAAACCCTTGCCCTGGTGCCTCCTCCTCCTCCTCCTCCTCGCAACCACCGAGCTGATGCCAAATGCTGGCTGCACCTCCTGGCTGTAGCCACCATCTGTCACGGCAGGAAGGAAGCAGATGTGCAGCTCAGTGCATGCTGGGCACACTGAGCATCTGCTTTTGCCAGGAGCCGGTCAGTGGGTGCTGCAGGATTGGGGTGAGTGGGTGCCTGGCCACTACCTGGGTCACACACAGCTGGGTGGGGTGGTCACTAAACACCCCCATTGGTGCTGGGAAAGGGTCCTTTCACTGGTTCACAAGCCCAGCCCCAGGCTGGGAACCAGACACAGCTCATTTCACCTGACTCCCAAGCTGAATTTCCAGACCTTTCTGCATCTCAGTGTCAACATCTACCCTTTGAAGTTTATTTGGGAATGTTTATGAAGGAGCAGTCGCTTCCCTGAGCCTTTTGGATGGTGGGCGCGCGTGTCCACATGGACCAGGCAGCCCAGGAGAGTCAGCACCATGTTTTCACAACGGGAAGAGGGAGACAAACATCATGAGATGTCTTACACGAAACAAATTGTACAGTGCAGTTTCATTTAAAAAAAGCATTTAAAATTTCATAAGAAAGGAAAACTGGAAATTAACAACCTACTGTTTGTAGAACTGCCTTCTGTCGATCAAATTAGAAAAAACAACCACGAGTGAGGGCTGCGGGAAAACCAAACACGCACTCAACACATCATCCATCTCCATTTCCCAAATCTATTCGTAATAATATGGGAGACATGAAAAGAGAGTGCAACACTACACGCTGGTAGTAAAGATGTACAAATATTTGCGGGTATGAAGGGAAGCTGTGTGCATAGGCAATGCAGCCATCTTCTTGGGGAGCTGAAAAATGCTCAAAGAATTAAAGCTGTAAAGAAAAACACTGAAAACACAGGAATACTATTTTTCTTTCTTTAAGGAGGAAAAAAAAAAACCCAACACATGATGGTATGTATGAAGGAACACTGCAGGGTTTGCAACTGCCCAGATTTTCTACTGCGTGTGGTACTCAAATTGTCTTATAATTAAAAGCTGCTATAACACAGACCACAAAACCAATCCTGAACTACGTCTGTAACAAAATTATTGATAGAAAAGAGTCTTACTGAGTTTATGTAGGCCCTGTTATTGCAATTACTGGTTTTAAGTAATAGGACCCATCCCTTAAAGAAGGCCAGAACACTGTTACACAGGGTTTTGGAGTTTTTTTATATATGGGATTTAAAAGCAAACAACCAGAATTTTGTAGTTTAAATTTCTGTGATAAAGATTTATTTTTTCCTTCTACTGATAACAACAAAAAAACCCCCTTATTAATGAGGCCTCAGTGGTAGTTGCACTGCTGCCATGGCTCTGTAAGAGATGCACGCTTTTTTTTTTCCCAAAGAGGGTTTAACTGCTTTGTAGTTCCATAAAGATATTTCACAGAGAAAGCTTTATTCAATTGGAGCTCTTAAACCTCCTTTGTGAAACGTTGCGGTATTTTGTGAGATATGTGGCCTTTGCTATGCACGTGATGCTGGTAGGTTTCTAGGCATGCAAGTTCAAGAGCTTTATTTTCCAGATATTTTTTCAATCAATTAAGCTCCTTGGTAAGACTGCATGCACTTCAGAAAGGAAGGAAAAGAAAAACAACCACTAACTCTTTCTGCCCTCTTCAGAAGCTGCTGTTGCCTTTGCAGATGTTGGTTTCAGACAGCTTCAGGTTCACAGCCCTGGAATGTCTCTGGTGGGTTTTTCCTCCTTCGTTAGAAATATTCTTGTGATGTGGGGGATTCCTATCAAAATTACCATCACCCTCGCAATGCCAGTCATTCCCCTGCTTTTGAATGCAGACAGCTGCTCAGCTACAGAAAACATCGCTCTGCATCTACAGAATTCTTCACTGAGGTTTCCCCCCCATCCTTAATGTTGCATTTTTACGTGCTTGTACAGCCAGCCCCTATGGGGGAGTGAACAAAAGGCCTTTTAAAAGCAATCTTTCAGAATGCTCCAATTGTGCCCTTAATTGCATTAAAGTACATGTGGGCTCAGCTCTGTGCAGACATAGTTTTAGCTGTAGGTTGATTTTAAGCAAGACACACATTTTATACCAAAGCAATGCATAAAAGCAGGCACAAGAAAAAAAAAGCTTTAATTTAGTCACATTACTCCAGTAAGTAATAATGCATAGCAAGCAATAATTGGATGCAAGAAGTTTAGAGCAGATGTTCCCTTTACTTTGATACTTGAGGCAGTGCAGTAGCGATTTCTTCCTTTGTAACAGACATAAATGATTCAGTGTTAATAAAAAAGTTTCAGGCATGAAGTTCTTCCAGCGAATAGCTGAAAAATAAAATGCACGCTGTGAAATGTGGGGCTGAACAAGGGCTTCCAAGTATTCCCTCTCTCTGCACCAAGAGCATTTTGAAAGATATCTAGGTTTTATCCTCAGACTTACAGTAGTGGAGATAAAGAACCATTTCTGCTAGGTACAATTAGTTTTTTTCACTTTGAAAGAATTTATTTGCTTTCTAAAGAGGTGAGGAACTGCAAACCACCCACCTCACAGTCTCTCACTCAGGAACAGGCTTGCTCCTGGGGCAACACTACCAACAGCAGCTGCACTGGGCCCCACAGGGAAAGGGGTTCAGCAAATTGTGCTGCCGGCCAGGAGGAGCCAAGCCCAGCCCCACAATGCCCAATGAGATTCTAGCTATGACGGTGACAACATTCAGTCCACCAAGACAGGACATTGCCATGGGCAGGTTGGGGCAGAGAAGGTAACATCAGGAAAAGAAAGGGACTGCAGGATATATGCTTCCTGCCCACCAGCAGCGGCAGCTCCAAGCACACCTTGAAAGTCGTGTAGAAAGTGAGGAGGGGAAAGTCACAGGCTGCCCCATACCCCAGCGCTGGGGCACCTGTCCTGCCCTTCATGTGAGAAAAGCTTAGAAGGCCTCTGTCACAGAAAACTCCCAGACACAGAAAACACCCAGGTAGTAGCTGGAGGGCACAAATGGCAGCCCAGAGAGGCAGGGGTTTGGGATGCACAGCTACAGGAGTCCACAAAGCTGGACAAACACACCCTTTCAGTGGTCACAAGCCAGGAGCTACCCACAATTTGTTCTTACTCCCTTCCCCCATCTGCAGCATAGCCGATGTTTTTCTCCCAATACACTGCAGCATAGTCCAAGAGAAGATAGAAGGAGGACCTATTCCAGAAATATTTGCCTCAGCTACTGCCCAGGGAGCAGCTCTGGGGTAAAAGAGACGCAAGTTCCCCAAAACTCACTTTTTCCAAACCATAAGCTGCAAGGAAAAAGCCTTTGCCGGAATAGCTGGTCCCTCCTGCTCTCTTCTCATCAGCTGCCCCTCTACCCATCCAGCTTTCTCAGCATCCCTTCCAGCTCAGCACAGCACCACAGGGACCCAGGAGAAGCAGGAAACAAGAACATGCAAAAATGAAATAATGGATAATGCTCGAGATGGAGATGGCAAGATGCAAGGGTATCATTCCCTGCTTCTAGGGCTCGAGTCAGGCAAGCCAAGTTGCTTTTCAGTAATTGCTCCTTAGGGAAGAGCTTAGGATTTACACCCAGAAAACAGAAATTGAAATCTGATACAGAGTCCAATGGACCACACATTAAAAGCCAGATCTTTCCGATTAATGCAATAGTGTGCAACATGAGGTAGCTGCTTTATGTCAAGCCATTAAGTTTGTCTGGCCAATATCCAGTGAGCTTTGGCATCCAACACTGCTGTATACACGTTGTAGACAGGACACGCTTGTGATGTGGAGACCTTATCAAAGTTGGTTTTTTTTAAGAGTTCGTCCACAAGTTTTCTTTAATTACTTTACTCATATCAGAGACCAATGTGATTTCATGCAAGTTCAGCATAACTCCATGTGGTTATGGATGCTAGCATCTGCAACACATCTGCACATGAATATGCTGTATGCCACCAAAAGCACCTGAGTATTGATCTGTAATCATATTAAATATGGTGGTATCAACTCATCTCTACCGTATCATGTATCATATGGACAGAGAGCTGGAATTGGTGCAGAGATGAGACCCGAGACCATGTTCCCACTGTACCAGAGTGAGACAGGCTGAGGCAGCAGGTTGCCTTGCAGCCACTCTCCTTCCACCCTCCAACAGCCTTAACCTGTGATTTTTATTATTTTTTTTAAATTATGTTGATGCATATGAACACAGATATTTGAACTACTTAAATCACGTAACACACTAAGAGTGCATCATACTAATTTCTTAAGACAGGCATACAAGACCCAGTGCTATGATACTCTGTTTAGATGGCCCCTTTCTTCCTGTTACCTCAGTGCATGTAACCCACCCTCACCAAGGCAGACTAAGACAACTGGGATCTAACTTCTCTTCCAGCATTTGTAAAGCATGGGTATTAGTCTCCATTTTATTCTCTCCCATCCCATGCCTTCAACAGCCAGGGTCAGCAGACCACAGCAGACCCAGAGCCCATGGGGCCAGCAGCAGTGAGGGTGTAGTCCCAAAAACACCCTTGGCCACAGCCACGCCAGCATGGCTGTGCTCTGTGCTTCCTCCCCGACAAATGTGCCTGTTCTCCCACAGCTTGAGGCTTTTGCTCTACGTGATGGACTAGTCTGGCAGTCTGAGCAGCCCCTTCCTTCTCCCTCCCTTTCTGAGGGAAGATGAGGGAAGAAAAGGACTCGAGGCACAGGCCCAGTCGGCCAGTGCCCCATCAGGGAGGGGATAGGGGGCAAGATTAGGTGCTTCCACTGGTAAAGGGGAAGTGCTGTTCCCCCACGCTTACCCCAGGTGACCCTGCACAGTCCTGCTGCACCCGCAGCCCCAAGCACACGGAAAGCGCAGGGGTTTACAGACAGGCAGTTTACAAGGCCTATGCAGTTCATCAGCTGCACGACTCAACCCCTGAGCATTCGTAAAATACTAAGTATTTGTTGATTTGTGGAATAAACACCCAAACTGGGATCACAAAAGGGACATTCAGCACATAGCTGACTCCCAGCTTTGCAAGAAACACACACTTTCCTCCCCAAGGCTGCAGATTGTCCCCCAGACTTCTACCCACCTCACTAGAAGCCATAACTGGAGGGTACGCATCATCCCAGAGGTGCTGGGAGGCTCATCGCTCCCTCTGGACACACTGTCCTAAAGAGGTGAGTGCTCTTGGCAAATGAGCCCCACAAACATACCCAGGCTGTATTCACCAGGCAAGAACAAGCACAGCTAAGATTCACCCCACCACACACTCTCCCCTTCCCTCCCCTCACACGCCGGAAGGATTATGGGGCCAGTGCAGGGAACTTCTTGTGCTGCCAGGGTATGAACCTTCCTCTCCCGGTCTCCAGGAGGCACAAAGCAGCTCCAAGCAGTTGCAAGCAGACAGGCTTTGTACAGAGTTCCTGCAAACATCACAGCTTTTATTTAAAGCAGAAAACACAGGATGTTACAGATGAGTGGAAAAATGCGAACTGCCCCACTGCCCGCAGAGCCCCTCAGACTGGAGAATGCTTTTCTGGAAGTCAGAGGGTCTCCAGACAGGATTAGGAAAGCACATAGTGTCTGCTTCAGCTTTTTATTTTTGCCCTGCTTGGCTGCAGCTACACCTCCCTGCACCCCGCACACAAACATCTCCCTCCCAGCCAGGGTCCCGTGCCCCCCCCTCCCTCTTACAGCTTCCCATAGCCCTTTTGTATTTGACTTCTGGGAGGCCTTTTTCAAAGTCCTTTTGTCAGCTCCATCTCTTTGAAACGTTGGAAAGTTACCAGCTAGAAGCCTGGCTCCAGCTCCCCACTGCAAGTGCTGGCAGCAGCTTGCCCGGTCCTCTGCCAGGCTGTGCCCCTCCGCAGGAGCCCACGGGCAGCCCAGCCTGAGCCAGGCAAGAGCTGCAGCCACCCCGGCCCTGCTCGGCTTCACACAGGCAAGCTGGACCATTCAGTGCCTCAACAGCTTGCACAGCAACTGCTTCATGGCACCACCGGAATTCACAACATGTCAGAGTTCCCAAAACCCTAACACCTGATATGGAGTTTCTTTGCACAGCTTTGGGGAGGAATCATTAAAGGGACCTCACCATATTCCTGTTTTGACGATTACACAAAACAGGCAACCACACGTAGATTGCTTTTTTCTAATGTTAGCATATGCTTTTTATTTTTTGAGCTAAACAACCACAAGCCAGTCTAGCTAACATGTTTATCACAATAAACTAGTGACATCTCCAACACTTAGTCTCAGAAAAACCAGCATTTATGGCTTACTTAATCATCCACATGGTCCTTCAGTGGTGGTACTTACCTTGTGGTGACTGGAGAGCTAGAAAGTAGCAGCTGGCTTCAGAGCAAGACACAAACCATACCAATTCCATAAAGTCAAGTTACCTTTAATGGTGCTATGCTCAATTTATACCCCTTGAAACACCTGGCCCAGAGTGCCTTTTAATTGATTACAGTTAGAAACTGTTGATTGGCTTGCCCCTAGTGTCAGTGACCACAAAATGATCTGGCTAAAAGAGAGAGGCAGTTACTATTTTTTAATCACAATTCCATTTTTTGAGCATAGTAAAATAGCTAAGCATTGTATTGAATGACATAGTATTACTCGTGTGCTTAAGCATCTGGGCCCTTGATCTTGTGCTTTATAAAGTGCTCTGAGCTGTGCTGTAATTGCCTATAAATATGCTGCTGATCATGCTTAAAGGGACACTGTCAAGGCTGGCAGGCCTACAGTTTGACTTAGTAAAATGACATCTTAAAATAGTTTTATTCTCAGTGTTCCTAAATTACCAACCTGCGGTTGTTATCATGCTTCTTTTTATCAGTCCAGCTCCTAGGATTAATAAGGTGTGGGAAAATGTTCCCTTTTGAAGCAATGGCTCAGCCATAGAGATAGAGGCTAATGTTCCCATCCTGAACATGCAAGTAAAAGCACTTTGCTGTAAAACCTATTCTTCTTGATGTGAATGGGCATGACTTCTATTGCCCTAATGCTTTTGCTGTAAGGTCACTCCTTGTTGAAGCAACATCTTGTGAAAGAAATCTTTGAGAAAGAGCCCAGGAGACTGAGGGAATCAAGCCTGGGCAAGTCTGAAACTGCACCAAATACGCATTTTCCATGGTGTCTCTTTGCCGGTCAGTAATCTTGTCCTAGCTGAGCTAGAGAGGAGGGCACACAGACGGTGTGAGTCAGGGAGCAGAGTTACAAAGCTGATGAGGGGCCTACAGCTTCATCTTGTCCTCAGCAGTGCCGCTGGGGTGCAGAGGGGTGATGGGATGCAGAAACCCCAGGGTCGAGAGCCCTTTCCCGTGCTGTCCTTTCTGCGAGGAGCTCTGTGACTGGAGCCCAGCGTCAGGGTAGCCGAAGCCAGCTATTGAGGAGTTTTTTGATCTCAGGCAAAGAGCAGTACTGGGCTTTCTCTTAAGGACAGAATACAAATAGCTAAGGAGTGAAAGGTGGCCTGGGATTATTCCTTTTATGAAGGGCCTGATTTGTTCCTGAGCTGAATAACTCAGCTCCCTCCGAGCGGCAGTCCTCCAGCACACTTTGTACTCATGGGAAACATGCAATGCCGCAGTAACCAAACCCAGGGGTGCCAATAAATGAAGAAGTATGGCTCCCTGGTGCCAGGGACAATGCAGGACAGGGGTCTGCTGAGGAGAAACAGGGGGAGAAACTCTTTCTAAGTGAAGACTGAGCTGATAGTGCCAGGATGGCTGTGTAGAAAGGTATTTTTTGAAGAGAGGATGTGGCCTTAGCCCCCTTGTGGTATCCTGCTAGGCTCTGTGCTGTGAAGTTGAAGTCTTGAGTTTTCCAAGATAGATAGCCAGGCTTTGCCTTCCTTTCTGACCCAGAGGTGGAAGATTTACAGACACTCTAGATGTGAGGCAGTGCATTGATGTGCTCCTCCATCACAGGTGTGTGTTAGTCAGAGGACAGACGCTGCCTAAACTCAAGAGACTTGAGGGAAGCCCTGGAAATGTGTAAAAGAAAACTCAGGAAAAAAAAAGAAAAAAACAAACAGAAAAGAAAGGTCTCTGGAGCCAGAGAAAAAGGCACACCTGCAGCAGCCGTGCCTAAACTGGGTCTGGTGAGCGCTTGTGCCCGGTGGCATCACTTCATGCTGCAGTTCCTCAAAGATATAGGAAAAGTAAAAATGTTCCTTTTAACTACTTTTCGATTACAGAAAATAGAAGCAAGTAAAAGAAAAATAATCCTCAGGCTGAAGATCCCACAAAACAGAAGAAGGCAAGTCTAATGCCAGCCTAACCACAGATCCAACTCCAAGTTTCAGCAGGTGGGAAGGGGTTCCCCACGCTCCCAGTACACACACAGGAGAACAGGGCAGCGTGGGGGCTTGTCTGCCACACAGGCAAGCCTTGCAGGGGGAGAATATGGATGTAAGTAAGCACTTGGAAGGGTCTCACACGACTAACACTAAAGGGTGCCTTTCGAGTTCTAAGTTATAGAGAAATATTTGAAAGTGCAACTTGTGTGTATTTTAAGAGCTTCCAGAAACTGGAATAAAAGCAAAATGAGCCCATTGTCTGGTTTTTTTTTTAAAAAAAAATCTTATGCTTTTTAGGCAAAGCTTGTATCTCCTGATTTGTTTTGAGCTGACTCAATATTTTTAAATGGTTGTCCTTGAGAATTATAAAACTTGTTTTATTTTTTTTTGTAGGTTTATTCCATAGAAATGCTTAAAAAGCAATAAAATCAATCGAAATAGCCTTGCTTAAATCCTTGATTATATCAATTCCATGTTGTATGTATGCAGAGAGAAACTAACCAGGCAGGAAATTGTAAGGGATTCCTGTAACAATAGTTACATTGTTTGTACACATATATACCATAATAATAACAGAAAAGCAGTAGCAAACTTGCAGTTACAAAAACTATCCAGCGCCCTTTGAAAACGTATGTGTATATTCTGTGTTTACCTAAACTAAAAGTGTCATTTGGGACTGATACATTATGTATGCTATATCTTTACTGAAGTTTTTGGGGGGCTTTCTTTCTTCAAACCTGTGGTCATGCCTGATGTTTGTCAAGAGAAACCCAGGTTCCATGAAAAGATAAACATCTGGAAGCCAAGATCAGGAGTGTGTAAGAAACACAAATTAATTTAATGACAGTGCTTTGTAATGGACCGTGTAAATTTTCCTGCTGTAATTGGTATATACATTCAACAGTTTTATTGTATGTCAGCACACATTATTCGGCACAGCTGCTAGGGAGGCATTGCTGAACTGGTGTTTCTCTTCCATGACAAACACCTATTAAGCAGTCAGCATAAACTCTTCTTGTTACAGCCTCTGACATCACCCTCAGGGCAGGCGGACACAGAACAGCAATTGCTGAATTGCGTATGAAAATTATAGTTTTATTGTCTATACAAGTGAAGGTTTAACTCAGATTCCTGCTCAAGTCAGCTCTGTTATAAAGGAGCAATTCTTTCAGGGAACAAACAAGCACAGTACACCATTGTAATCAAAGGAACAGGCACTATTTATGTATTGGAAAGCCTTGTTCACAATAGTGCTAACACTCTAATGCCCCAGAAGCCACTATTTTAGCAGCTGTAGAGAAAAAAAAGCATGACTAACAAGATGCCTTACAGAGTCAGATATAGGTTTTTTTAGAACACAAATGGAATGATTCCATTTGATGCAACTCAGTTTAATATGCACGACTGATAAGTAGGGATCATGTATTTAATGTTTATATAAGCAGTTTCTCCACCGCAGCGTTCAAAGGCTTCCAGGGTCTCTTGAATCAGATCTCCGATATTTTCACGCTTCTGCTGGCTGTAATCTATCCCATCACCTGAATTAACTGGTTAATAAAACAGAAAAAAAAATAATTACATTGATTTTACTGTTATACTTTGAAATAATGACATAAGAAATTGCAATTGCTGGTCAGTCACTATGCCTTTTAGAAACTTTGCTCTGTGACATGAAACAGCTGAACTTGAAAAGAGGATAGTTTTGGTATCTCTTTAAGGTTCTGCTCAGGCTCCAACTTCATATGCCTTCAGAATTTGTTTATGTATGCATTACTTCAGTATCCAAGTGAAAATCCTAATAAAACACATTCTTTTCTAAGATGAAGATGGACTGTCTTATGCAGTTAATCTCTTAAGACCATTACTTCTTTATTTCTAACATTGCTTATTTAGGACAAAATTCCACTGCCAGATGCATAATTTTTTTTGTACATAATGTGACTTGTTATGACTTGAAATTTTAAATAAGTTTTAGTTTTGGATTGTTCCATGTTTGACATCATATTGACATACTTATGTTGTTTCTGTTAGAGGGCCTAAAAGAGATATTTGGAGTATAACACGGCACTCACTCAATTTCTGCTCCCTGAAAAATGTGCAAAATTAAGTCAATGTCAAAAGGACAAATTATTACAGCCCTCAGATGCAGTAATATTTACTGCTGCTTTCTCCAGCATGGACTACCACAGGTGACACACATTCATACACGCTGAGCATAATTCTTTGAAAAATGTCAGCGTGAACAACTGTGACAACAAAAAAGGAATAACATAACCTGCAATGATGCTGGGAGATTTTAAGGAGGAAGATACACTTCATTTTGGTTTAAAACAGTACTCTGAAAACTATCTTAACATGGGAATATCCCAAGACACATCACAAAAGCAACTCAGTAGGAGCATAATGTGCTTGGATCAGGTGCGGCACAGTGGCCAGGTGGAGCAGCCGTCACGCTGCTGCAGGGTAGCCCCTCACACAGGCAGTGGTCGGTGGTCTCACTCCGAGCCATGGTGGGAATGTGCCCATGTCATACATTTAGCATCTCAGATAACGCTGCTTGCTTACTGACGCTCTCAGCTGGCCACCAAAGGACGCATTTGTTAAGACAATGCAACCAGCTTCTCAAGTAGTGTCTGCCTTGTACATTAGAAACATGGCGCACACATGGGCAATGGTAGATTATGCTCCCACTGCTGCCTCCACATCCCCAGGGTGGTGGGGTGTCAGTGTACATCGGCCTTCATCCTCACATCCTCTCCTGGATCTCAGCCCAACGATCTGGATTTAAAGTTTGCGACTTTGTTACTGGTAAAAACCGAAGAGCCGTGCTCATAAAGAAAGAGCAGATGAACATAGGCAAAAATCATTCATTTGCTGAAATTCCCTGTAAAATATCTGATTGCACTGCAAGTTAGTTATATGTATATCAGTTTTTCAAACTCCTTACACACATTTGTGCTACTTAGCTTTTTGTAAAGTGTTTACAGAAATACAGATGTGACATACAAGTGCTGGGCTTCTGAGTGGAAAGGCAGTAACTTTTCAGGATGATTACTCTTAAGAACACAAATACTTTCCTATGCATTAGCTATTTATTTCACATATATGAGAAGCCAGGGTTGTGATATCAAAATTTACTACAATGACTTTACTCTAATATACATTATGAGAGTGCATAGCAAACACCAGGAGCTATTAAATAAAAGGCTTAGCTTATACAAAATGCTAATGAAAAAGAAGAGCACATCACAACTGGGTGCAATTCAGACTGAACACGGTTTGCTCTTGCAGAAAACTGACATCCACCGTGCCTTATCACCTGTGTAGCATGTGCAGTGCCGGCACTCTCCAGAACACCTGGAGGTATTTCTGATTTCACCAGTCTGAGCCAAGGAAACCCTGAACCTTGACCTAGGTCTTGGCAAACATGTAAAGGAATTACTGACTTTCCAACCATTTGTCTATTATCTGTAATTTTAAGCCTACACACATGCTCTGCTAATGAGCTTACACAGTTTTCATCGCTCTTTCAAAGAAGTAGTAAAAAATCAGCACTCTGGAAGTAATGGTGATACATTGCTAAGTCAGTTTTGAGGAGGCCAATTAGACACTATGATAAGGCTGGTAGCGGATGTGTTTTCCAGAATCCCATGTTACTGCCTTTATTATAGAGCACAGTCTGAACAAAAAATGATGTCTTAGATGCTTGATTAAAAGGTGCCTAAGAGAATGAGGCAGTGATAAAGGAAATAGTCTGCAAGGGAAGACCAAATGTGTGATGTGCAGACATTACAA
>NW_009697484.1:0-13341 GCF_000703405.1 Apaloderma vittatum | reverse complement strand
CTACAGACCATCTGTGCTATATGAAAGTTTGCATCCTCAAGCCAGCCATAATTCACATTAATGTCAAGACACAAGCTACAACCAACAATACTAGAAAGGTTATGTCAGTGTAGAGGTCACCTAGTGAGTACTAAAATAGCTGTTCGATGCAGTTACAGGAATTAACAAATCTTTCAGACAAAAAAGATAATCATTAACCCAACAGGACAGTATCCACTAAATGGATGAGTCAGAATGATCTGCCCAATGCACCTAAGGGTAAATATCTAGTCATAATAATAATGAAAATTAGCTGGAAAAAAATATCTGCTGAAGTATAGCGGTCTCAGCATGCCCTTCTCTGGTTTGACTCTATTTCCGAGCTAGTTTGTGTGAAAAGCCAACTTTGCCAGTCACAAAAAATCTTGCATGTGTAAAATGTGAACATGGATCTGATTCAAGCTCTTTATGCAGTTGTCCTTTGTGAGGGTGAGTAAATCAACATGAAAATGCTAGGAAGCACATTTGTCATATCTTTATCTTAGTGTCTGGCAAATTCAGGAGGCGTCAAGAACTCTTTTCAGAGCAAATGTTATTTCTATGTTTAGAAGAAACACGCTGAAGCAATACTGACACATCTAGAGGATTACAATCAGGAAAAAATCTCATTTACCTTTCTGGATGAAAAAGTTAGTTCCCAGCCTCCTAAATCATGCACCAAGGATTTTACTGTCCTTAAAAGTGAAGTGGAAGGCTTTGCACCTGTCAAAACCTGTGCTAGCTGATGAAATCACCCAGCACACAAGCCCAGGAGGGCACTCCCTGCCCTGCCATCAGTGCTGCCAATGCCAGCTGCTGTTGCTGAGAAAACCCTGTTCAGACCCTCAGGGACTGAACTCAGTGTTTGGCAGGGAATGGAGGAGGATTTAAATTTTGCTTTAAACTTGGTTTGCATTTGAGTCTAGACATGCTTCTATTCATGATTCAAGATATTAAAGAAATTCTAGTGTTACTTGTATTCCATCTCATTTAATTTTAAAATTTCACTAGGGCAGTGCTACAAATACAAAATTCTATTGCATCAAAGAAGGTCAAACAAGTTTCTCTCAGTGTATTAAGAGCATGATAGGGCAGTTTTGAAGTCCTGGAGTGGATGAGAAAGGTAGACCAGCCCTTAAAGCTCAGTTAGATCTATTCTTATTTCTGGACATTTGCTAGCATCTGAAAACGTTCAAGGCATTCTTCCAGTTTGTTAGATTTCGCTTCAAGGCAGGCCAAGTCTCAAACAGAGGGTCTTTTGATTCCCCAAATATGTCAAAGTACCTCTCTGTACGTATCTTACAGATAGTGGAGCTCACTCCTGGTGGTGGTTGTTCCCAAGGTTCTACTTCATGGAAGGTTCAACTTAAAACCAGATTTTGCATACACCTGCTGTTGTAAGGGTGTCATAGATCGTGGGATATTACAATTGCCCCAAATGTTAAATATTTGAGGAAAGCTTAGTTTGAGGACAGAATAATACTTAAAAAAGATTTCTGAAGAGAGTGTGAAGGAGGCCCTGTGTCTCCAGCTTAAGTAATGTTTTAAATCAAATTGTAACTTAAAGGCCATTCCTTTATTATTTGCTGATGAACTTTTTAGAGCGTATATATATGCATACGTTTCAACTTGTTGTATTGGAATAAGTGGGTCCTAGCAGAATTTTTTTAACTACTGGTAGTTAAAAAACAGAGAGCTCTTGTATAATGTGAGGGTTTTTTTGTACACAAATCAATAACACTACTTGGAAAGATAGGCATCATTCCTCCCTTTCTGAATCTTGAGAAACAGAGACACTAAAAGGTAAAGTGATTTGCTCCGAGTCATGGAAGGGATCAGTCACAAATAATGTTTTCTGACTTTTTATTGTAGATGATGAAAGTACTATTTATGATAAAATATAACTATGGTAAAACTATTTTTTAAGCTACTCAGTTCATCATAGTCAAACCAACAGGTATTTTCAGCAATTAAAATAATTACAGTAATCCAGCATGCTAACCACTTAACTGAATAAGATTTTTACTTCAAAAAAACAACAGTGATAGGATTGTAAAGTGCAGATATATTTCTTAGTATGGAATTGTATTTCTACAGAAAAGCCTATCACAGACCAATATACAGTTAAGTGGCACAAACGAGCATTAAAATATTTTGTGGAAAATTTCAGGTCTTTATTCCTTCTAGGAGTCAGCATCAGTACCAAGAAATAAATGGAAGCTGATTTCAGCCATAGACCAACATACGTGTGTGTCAGAGTTCACATCACTTAAGTTCACTACTCAGGTACAGGTCAGAGCTTAATTAATTTTTCAAAGCCCTCTCATTAGCATTACTTTAATTGTTATTAAAGACGTTGGCTTCCTGACCAGAGTGGAAAGTGAAAGCCCGTGATGAGTCCTTGCAGGGGCAGGGAGGGAGGAGGGCTGCTCCTCTCACTGTGACTCAGAACTGTGCTCCAAACTGGTCAGCTCTAGTGCTGATGAGGTAACTCGGTCTCCCTGTTCATTTAATTGAAAGTCTGTGAAAAGTCACAGGCTAAGGCTCTAAAATGCTCCTGTCTGCATAGAAATTGGAGGAACATTGCCACTTCGTTTCACATGGGTAAAGGAAGAGTCACCAGGATGTTACAACTTCTGGTCGTTACTAACCCAGCCAGAAAACCCCTTGTTCCATTTCTGAAGGCTCAGAGCAACATAAACACCAGTTTGACATGTTTCTTAGGACACGTCTATATCGCGTGGCCACAGAAGTTGCAAAATGTCCTCACACAGGCTGGTCCCAAAGCAAGAGCATTGGAAAGAGGAGCTCATAGAGTAATTTATCTGGAAGGAACCTCGGGAGCCATCTGGTCCAAATGCTGTGGACCAGAGGTCAGGGTGAAAGACCTGAAGTTGCTCAGCACAGAGTAATCCCAGAACGAGAAATGGTGCAGAGATGCCCTTGAGCTGGCAGAGCTTTCCATCAGGCAATTCAAATGTGATGAAGGGAGGTGCTACTCCTTAAATATTAAAATGCATTTGTTGGAAGATGATGCGCTGAAGTTACAAACTTCATAGGGAGAATTATTATCTGTTTGGAAACAAAACAAACCTAAACTTTTGTCATAGCAACAGATTATAAACTGCATATATAACATTGCTTTTGGAAGCTTAACCATATACTGAGGAAAGAGGCATAGACTTGCTAAAAAATTAATAAAATTTCATTAACACGCTGACTTCAACCAATGGAAACATAATTAAAAAAACCAAACATGTGTCTTTCAAAGCACTTTAAAACATTAAAGTGGAAAGTACTAACATACTTTAAGGAGGCCAGATCTTTGAATATGCACAGACCTGTGTTTTGACACCATCAACACTTAGAGTTCCTTGTCTCTTGCTTTACTTGGCTCTTCGTTCTATTTTTCATCACAGTGCTGACTGTTTATCACTTTACAATGATACAATACTGCAAAGATTGCAGAAGAATGTTTCTATCCAAGAACAAAACATGTATCCTTGGAATTTAAAAAATATACTAATATAGAGACATTTATGCTCATCACAGGTCTTAAAAAAAAAATCTAAATTATCATATAAATCTGTTAGCTATTGTCTATCTAAATAAGACGCTTCCAAGATTTTCTTAATTCTTATTGAAGGCATTTTGCTTTAGCATAAAATACAGATTCTTTGTCTAGTTATCTTCCATATGCAGTTAGCTTTCAGTTATTTCATAAATTAGCATTTATTTTAAAATGTGAGTGCTATTACTATAAATACTATTCAGAAAGTCAACAATTGAATAAGTGGAGGAAGTGGTCTGATTGAAAAGGAAGCATTTGAGTGAATTGCGATGTTTTACTAATGATGCAAGCCTACTAGAGATAACTGTAACTACTTGTAAATCACTGCAGTATAAAAAAAAAAAAACAAAAAAAACCCCCAAAGCAACAAACCAAAAAACCCAACTGAAAATGAGCCAAGACAGCAGCTGTTATCGCAGTTTTCCATTTCCAGGAAATGTTAGCAACATCAGAGCTAATCCATTCAAAGCCCAGACTTCTTTTTTTTTTTTAAACAAAATTACAAAAATGAGAAAGAAATCACAGATTTTGTTACAAATTATATTAGCAAACATTTGATCAATGAATATTATTGGAGATTTTTTCCCTTTGTAAGTGCTTAAACTTCCCCAGTGAATTTAGACTTTAAAGTTTGCCTATGTTTGTGCTACTGATCAATATCAAATAAAGTTGTATTAAATAATCTTAGATAAACAGCATGCTCAACAGGGGAACACAAACTGGAGTCCAAGATCTCTGTGGCCTTGGTACAATGTTTACTCTTGCAAAATAATACATTAGGTCACAAATTGTGCTTAAAGTGCAACAAGAGTTGCACCATTTATGTGAGTCTGACGTCCTTCCAATTGTTTTGGATGTATACAAGCTAGTACAAACTAGATACTGTTTTTTAGCTGGAAATCATGCTTGTGCATGTAAAATTTGCATAGCTTTGCTGGCCTGATGTGAGTTACACTGCTTGTCACGCTAATTTCTCATCCAAATATAGCACAATTAATGCAAAAAGAATTAGGACCATGGAAAACCAAATTTTTTATTGTGTATGTGGAATAAACATAGTTTATTTTTTAAAGTAACGCAAAGTGACAAAGCTGAAATTCCCCAAATGCTTTAAAGATCACTGATTTCAGCATAAAATGTAATCCTGAAACAGACAATTTTAAACATCAAGTTCATCTATACTTAAAACCAAGATGCTTGACAATCCATCCTCCTTCTACCTCAGGATGATTTTTATTTAGGTAACCAAAATGCTTTTGAGGGAAAGCCCTCATTTGTGGTTTTTTTTACAAGCAAAAAGCTAAATAATTCATTACTTTGTGTTAATAACTGTTGATGTGTTTGTACATCTGCCACATACTGATGGAATTTGTTGTGTCTAAATTCACTGCTCAAAATCACTACCATTTAAATATTCTCTGTGGTATAGCTTGCCCATCAAAAATTTCATTGACATCTAAATGGCTGCTTTCATAACTTTGTGACAGAAGGGTGAGATTTTTATTATCATTGGGATGCAACTATACAAAAATTAGGTCAATATATAAAAATTTCCCATCAGAATTCTGGAAGCAAGTTGTTAGCTATGTGTGTAAGTTGCTAGATATGCCTTAAGTTGCCAGTTTTCTAGTTTTTCTGCTCCCTAATTAAGAAGAATAAGCAAGAACCCAAAATAAACTAAGAGTGTTTTAGCTGTGATTTGAGAAAGCACAAGGAGATGAAAGCTATGAATGACTGTGGATTTGCCAAGATTTCTTTCATTGCTGTGAGACAAGGACAGAATTTATACAGTTTAAAGGACAACTAGCACTGAACTGGAATGTACTACTTTATCTGCAATCCAGAAAAAACACTGTAGTCCCCCAGATATCTGTACCATAAGGGTCTGGATATCTCCCTCTGGTGTCTCTTGATTTATTTATTTAATTTATATATATATTTAAGTAAATTTAATAATCTGATTACTGTTTCTTTCTGATTTTTTTCAGTTGGATCAATGAATATAGTAGTTAAAAAAAACCTATTGTAGAAAAAAATATTTTCCCAAGACATGAATTTGCACTCCTTTTATGAAGAACAGTAAGGATATAAAAATGAGTGTTTATCAAAAGTTGGTTAACAGCTAGTCATTTTACATTAAGAAAACTGTACCTTAATAAATACTGTACATTAAAAACAGCTTCTCAAGCAAAGAGAAAAAGCCAATTTTTATGCAAGTAAGATGTATTATAATGTGCAGTTTTAACTTAAAAAATGTAAAACATTTAAAGAAGAAAGAAAATTGTATCTCTGAGGTTTGGTATTTCTGCAGATTCACAGCTCTTGAATTGTGAAGCTTGAAATCTTTTCAAAGCAATATAGGAACTGCACTTACACCACATGTAGACTGACTTATTTTCCTTTTTAAAGCTTTAAGACTCTCTCACAAAACTGTCTGTTATTTATATTTTTCAACATTTTTCCTGCATTAAGTGTGAAGAAAGAGAAGACTTTCATTAAAAGACTTTCATTAGTAACTCTAACTGGGAAACACTCACCCCTTTTCTTACTGGATGAAAAACTGAACACAAGCCAGCAATGTTTGCTCACAGCCCAGAAAGCCAGTCACATCCTGACTGAAAAGAAGCGTGGCCAGCAGGTCAAGGGAGGTAACTCTGCTCTTGTGAGACCCCAACTAGAATATTGTGTGCAGCTCTGGGACTCTCAACAGAAGAAGGACATGGACTTGTTGGAGCCGGTCCAGATGAGCGCAATGAAGATGACCAAGGAGCTGGAGCACCTGCCTTATGGAGTTGTTCAGCCTGGATAAGGCTCCAGGGAGAACTTATATTGGCCTTCCAATACTTAAAGGGGCCTATAGGAAAGATGGGAACAATATTTTTAACAGGGCCTGTTATGATAGAACAAGGGGTAATTATTTTAAATTATCAGAGGGTAAATTTAGACTAGATATAAGGAAGAAATTTTTTACAGTGAGGGTGGTGAAACACTGGAACAGGTTGCCCAGAGTGATGGTAGAAGCCCCACCATCCCTGGAAATAGACAGTCAGGTTGGACAGGGTTCTGAGCAACCTGATCTAGTTAAAGATGTCCCTGCTCATGGCAAGAGAGTTGGACTAGGTGACCTTTAAAGGTCCCTTCCATCCCAAACCATTCTATGATTCTGATTCTTCCTGTCTAAATTACACTGGTACCTTTTGTTGCCTGACTTGTTATTCAAAAGGGTCCCAGGTATGAAGAAGGCAAGAGGCCCAGCAGCATCCAGCCCAACGTGCCAAATGCTCTCCAACAGAACAGTCCCCAACCTATACTGGTACATGAGGTTGTTCTTTCCCAGGTGCAAGGCTCTTGCCCTTGTTTTCATAAAATTTCTCCCTGCCCAACTCTCCAGCCTGTCTAGGTATCACTGGATGGCAGCACAGCCTTCTGGTGTGTCAACCACTCCTCCCAGTTTCGTGTCATCAGCGAACTTGTTGATGGTGCACTCTATTCCAGGTCATTGATGACTCCCGAGGGACTCCACTAGATACAGGCCACCAGCTGGACTCTGCCCCATTGACCACAACTCTCTGACTTCTCTTCAACCAGTTCACAACCCACCTCACTATCCAATCATCCAGAACACACTTTCTCAGTTTAGCTATGAGGATGCTGTGGGAGACGGTGTCAAATGGTTTACTGAAATCAAGATAAACCATATTCACGGCACTGCCATCATCTATCCACCTGGTTATGTCTTCATAAAAGGCTATCAGGTTGGTCAAATATGACTTCCCCTTGGAAGAAGCATGTTGTCTGCTCCTAATGACCCTCTTGTCCTTGATATGCTCAGAGACAGCACCGAGGATAAGTTGTTCCATCACCTTTCCAGGGATGGAGTTGAGGCTGACTGGTCTGTAGTTACCCAGGTCCTCCTTCTTGCCCTTTTCGAAGAATGGAGTGACATTTACTTTCCTTCAGTCCTCAGGGACCTCACTGGTTGCCCATGACTTACCAAAGATGATGGAGAGTGGCCTAGCAATGACTTTCACCAGTCACCAATGACTTTTCACCAGTCACTTTCACCCTCAGCACACACTGAGGTCCCATGGATTTATGAATGTTCAGATTGCCTAAGCCAGTCCTCATCAACCACGGCAAACTCTTTCTTTAGTGTGACTTCCTCTAGGGCCTCAGGGAACTGAGGCTCCTGAGGACAGTCTCCAGCAGTACAGACAGAGGCAAAGAAGGCATTCAGTAACTCTGCCTTCTCTGGATCCAATGTTACCAGGGCACCCACCTTATTCAGCAGTGGGTCTACATTACCTCTAGTGTTAGTTTTATCTGCAATGTATTTTAAGAAGCCCTTTCTGTTGTCTTTTACCTGCCTTACAAGGTTTAATTCCAAGGAGGCTTTAGCTTTCCTAGTTGCCTCCCTATGTCCTCTGACCACAGTCTTATATTCAACTGAAGTGGCCAGCCCCTCCTTCCATGATCTATAGTCTCTCTTCTTCCATTTGAGTTTTCCCAGCAGTTCCCTGGTTAACAATATGGGTCTCCTGGCTCTCTTTCTTGATTTCTTACCTGTCAGGATGCACTGATTTTGAGCTTGGAAAAAGTGGTCCTTGATTATTAATCAACTATCTTAGGCTCCTTTACCTTCTAATACCCTGTCCCATGAGATTTTCTCTAGCCATTGCTTGAAAAGGCCAAAGTTGGCCCTGCTGAAGTCCAGAGTTGCAATCCTGCTTGGTATTCTGCTCCTACCACACAAGATCCTGAACTTTACCATGTCATAGTCGTTGCAGACAAGGCTGCCTTCAACCTTCACTGCTTCAACCAGACCCTCCTTGTTAGTGAGCACAAGATGCAGCAGCACTCCTCTTCTAGTTGGCTTATCCACCATTTGCATCAAGAAGTTATCATGATGCGCTGGAGAAACCTCCTGGACTGAGAATGGCTGGCTGTGTAGTCCTTCCAGCAAATATCTGGGTAGTTAAACCCCCCTTGAGAACTAGGACCTGTGATCGAGAGGTTGCTGTCAGCTACCTGCAGAAGGCCTCATCAGCTTCCTCATCCTGATCAGGTGGTCTGTAATAGACACTCACCACATTATCACGTGTGCTAGCCTGCCCATTAATTCTCACCCACAAACTCTTAACTCGTTCGTCATCCGCCCCTGGACAGAACTCAATACATTCCAGCTACTCTCTCACATAAAGAGCAACTCCATCACCTCACCTTGTTGGCCTGTCTTTTCTAAAGAAGACATAGCCATCCATGACCACATTCCAGTCATATGAGCTGTCCCACCATGTCTCTGTAATTGCGACCAGATCATAAACCCTTGACTGCACACAGATTTCTAACTCCTCCTGTTTGTTGCCCATGCTGCGTGTGTTCTTGTAGAAGCACTTCAGCTGGGCTGTTGGCCATGTCATGGTTTTGGTGGAACACCCTGTAATTCTCTTGAGATGTTCTATGGATTTATCACTACTACCTCAGGAGCCCTTGGTTTATCTTTCTAAGATTTTAACTGTGCAACCACATCCTCAGCTTGCCTCAGAGCAACTGGTTGAAGGTCTTTAGTAGTATCCTGTCCCTCTAACCCTGGAGTGTCATTCCACAGCTTGTCACAGACAAGCCTGATGTTGTTATCCCCCTCCCCCTTCATAATTAGTTTAAAGCCCTGTCAATCAGCCCTGAAATCTCTTGGGCAAAGACCCTCTTCCCTCGTTGGGAAAGGTGACTCCTATTTGAGTCTAGCAAGCCTGGTGCTGTGTAGGCCATCCCACTGCCAAAGAACCCAAAGCTGTGGCGGTGACACCAGCCATGGAGCCATGATAGACTGGATATTGGTGAAATGGAGGTTGATTGGTGGCATGTTGTGAAACTGCATAATCTCAACGGTTACTAAAAGTCAACCATTTCAGATGCGACTCCTTACTTGTCTAACCTGTCATCAAGACTGCAGGGACTCAAATGGTAGAGTATGCTGATACTGTGAGCTCTAAATTGCCTGCTGTTATCATTTGTCTGAGAACAACCAGTTCCCTGAATTTGAAAAAAAACAGAAAGAAACTGCACTACAACTGTTAACTGGCAGTTAACAGTAAAAAAAAAATGCTATTGATAACATCAGTGAGTATGTACAAAGACATAATATATTTACACATTTTTCCAGTAACCTGACCCAGTACTAAGACCACCTACTGAGATTTAGCAGACTGACACGCTCTTGGAATACACAGCAAAATCTTTTGTTTCACTCTTTTGCAACTTTTAAAAATTACTTCCTTTACTACTCACTATAAAATCACAATTACTATGCTGCTATAGGTATCACAGACTCTAGACTGCGTTTTTTAAAACGTACTCCTAGCTTTTTCACAAAGACATTGCACTGTTAAGCTACTAAACCACAAGCATTTTAGTGATGCTTAAATACAATTGCTCATAAGAAAGAAGCAAGGATAGGAAATGCTTAGCAGTTTTTTTAAGATAAAACTATAATTCATATGTATTGCAAAATTTTAAGAGAAAAATGTTTTTAATGTATAAAGCCATATATTTCTTTTATTATACTTTATTTTTTTATTTATTTTAAGAAAAATGTCTTGTTCCATTAAAAATCATTAATGCAGAATCATTTTTCCATTCTAGATAGTATTGTTTCTGAAAAAAATAAAAAGTAAACATAGGATCTAGCTGTAGGAGAAAGAATTAAGAACATATTTTTGTGATTTACAGCATCTGTGATACAATTTTACTGTCAGCATGTATAAGCACAGAAAAAAAATTCTGCTATTTCTTACATTGTTTACACCTGAAGAATTGCAATCATCCATAAGCACATGATCCATATTTGCTCTTATATATTTCCTGAAAAAGACCTTTAAACGTACCTATTCTGGGGCTATGTGTAGAAGTAAAAAATGGCTTTCCTATGTGCAGACAGACATGCTCAGTAGGGTAAATTAGAACCTGGTTAACACTGGTAATATGTTTACGATATCTATACAGGTGCCTTCATGTAGGAAACATCCAACTGCTAACAACATAGCACTTCTAGTTCAGTTTGTAACATCTGATACCCTTTCACTTCATTACAAAAGTAGGGAAACTGAACAACAGCAAAGCTTGAAAAAAGATCTTTCCTTCTCAGGTGAATTTGTATTTGCTTGTCCTAAACTGCTACAACTATCATGTACCTATAGGCTGATGGCTGTGTAGTAGTTACAGATAATTCTTCTCCCTTGCAGTGGCCATTTGAATGTTTGACAACCTGTTGTTGTGCCAGAGGCTTAAGGCACAGAATCAGCAATTTTGTAATTTGTTATTCTCCAGCTAATCTTGGCATCATACGGCAAATATGACCACTCACATTCTCCAACATGAAGCTAAAACACGCTACATTTTGTAATTGCAATCTTAATATTTTATTCATCTTTTGCTCATCTTGCAGCCCTTTCAGCTCTGGCGCCTTACAAGCCTACAGCTGTTCAACTTCAGAAGGAAAACAGCTCATATACACACACACACACACACACACACACACACATGTCAGGACAGGGAGGAAGACAGGAGAGCAGCAAGTGATACGGCTGAGTGGTCTTGCCAAGAAAACAGCTAAATAGCACAGCAGAGCACAATGTGTTTGAATATTCCCAAGTTTGCATTTCCATGTATTATAATGAAGAACAAAAGCAAAAAGCTGTCAAGAAAATTATTCCCTGGCAACTTAAATATGCTCTCTCACACTTGGATGGTATGAGAGTGCATGCACACATTCTAACTAACTTTACATTATTAACAATGAAATGGCCATTCCGATGAAGGGAAGCCATGAGGATTTTTTTACATAAGACGGGACACATTAAAAAGGTAAAGTGGAAGACAGTGTGACTTATATCTAAGCAGGACACATTTCAAGAATAATACTCTCTTGCAGTTTTCCTGGAATGTTTATCACTCAGTGGACAGGGTTAGCCTCCAGAGGAAACGGAGAAGTAACACCTCACAAAATGCCTTTAACACCACTCCCCAGCAGACCGATGACTGTTTTGCCTTCTACATTGTGACTGTAGTAAGTTTAGAGGTCTCTGATCCAACTCTGCAGCTGCAGTGCTGAATTGGTATTTGTGGAAGCACTACCTCAAGAGTAACAGAAAACTTTGCTTCAGAAAAATATTACCGAGCATTTTTGGACAGCAGCAGCTGGTACAGAATGATGACTTTTGGAGGAAACTATGAGATGTTATTTTAAGGGAAAGGAATAACATGTACTACTCTCCATAAATTCATGTAAGAAAAATTCCTCAGGATTCACTAAGAAATTTCATCACTGACTGGTCATATCTGCAAAGGTCTCCCTAAATTACTTTTGTAGCACAGCCAAAGTTTATTGGGTGCTTGACTGATAAGTAAAATAGTCAGTTCTTGTCCTGGGGACAAGAAAGTGGACATGGGAGGAGTAGAAGACAAAATAAAACAAAGGCTGAAAGCGGAGGAACAAAAGATAAGGACATTCATTTGGCCAGTTAATTTTTTTAAGTATGCTACATAAAGGTTCTAATTTATATGAACATATACATTATGCATTAGCATAGCTCTTACATACTGTAATTTAAAATATCACACTGGATGCTGATTGGCATGTTATATATGAGCCTGTTGAGTTTCCACTGTCATTTTGTAGCAAAACATGGTGAAAAGGTAGATAGCCTTATCTGCATGTCTGTAGCTTGAATCCAATATCTTTGCTTTACAGTTTGGAGTAAGAATCTCACCTACTTAGAAGTTTACTCTGGGAAATGATTACAGGGGAGTGATTACAGTCTTCTGTGGGAATGTGTGCTATCACCTTTACTTTTTAAGATGGAGGATGAGAAGCTGTTATAAGACCATGAGAGGAGAGGTACCAGCAGCCTCCTAGTGTTCTCTAGACTTCTCTTCCTCTGTTGTCTTCCCTTCATTTAATTGGATAGACAAAAAATAGAGTCATCCAGAGATCTCTTGCTGGTTGGTAATATCCTCACTTCAGAGAGGCATCCACTTTCCCCTCTCCTTAATATCAAAAAATGCTGAAGAGTCAGTAAGTTGTTATCATGCTTGTTATCAGATCTAGTGCCTCAGCCATCTGCCTAAACAACTCCTGAAACTGCTGATAGTTGCCTGGCAGAGATTATAACCACTGTCACTGAATCCTCAGAAGTTGTAGAAGTCAAGTTAATACCAGTTTATTTCCATATCCTCACTATTGTAATATACACATATCTAGAAGCTCAGATTGGCTTGAACAGGGGTTATGATCTAGTTCTATAGCAAAAATGGTACAATAAAATAAGAACTTGATATTATAGGAGAGGAACAATAATAGCACTCAGAATTTTCAGGTGACAGACTGTTGACTTCACACATCCATAGAAGACAACTGTGAAAACAGCCAGGTAGAATTAGAGACACAGGGCAGAAGACAAGATCATGGTATATATCTCTTACAATCAGAATGGACATTTCAGACCCAGTTAGGGATTGCGACATTTAATATTCACCATGCAGTCTCTGCAGGAGAATTGGTAGGGCTGTTCTAGACACCTCACAGCACAAAGTAGGAGTTACTTTCCTAAGAACAGTGTCCAAGTGAGTGAAAGGCTGATCAGTGAGTCTCACAAAGGTAGCCAACAGGGAACAGTGAGAAGAACTGTGTGTAAAATCTTTCTTTTCCCTGAGGCTAAATGTTTACTGAATTGATGGTCTGAACATTTCCAGAC
>NW_009697483.1:365-8607 GCF_000703405.1 Apaloderma vittatum | reverse complement strand
CTTTGGGCGGGAAGCGCCCGGCTCCTCCTTCTAACCCTTCCTCCCGTGAACCCTCCCTTCTCCCCAGCCGGTTCCCCCGGGCATCCCTTGGGTGGCAGAGGCTAAGCCTTGTTTGTTTGGTTTTTTTTTTAAGGGAGATGGGCAAGGAACAGGGGAGGAAAGGGGAGAAGCTGTGCGGAGGGAGGCAAGGCCGGGGAGAAAGGCAACCTCTGTCCATAAACAGCAATTTCTGCCTCTCAACTCAACAGAAAACGTGTGGTTGCTTCTATTTGCTAACCTTCTCGCGACTGTTGTCTCTAGGTGCCTCTAAACCCACCCAAAGGCTTGCCTTAGGTCAGGGCAGCTGGGGGTTTCCGCAGAGCCTCGGCACAGAGGGTATCAGGAGATGAAAATGGGTTTCGGAAGCTGGGAAGATCGCCTTGTGACAAACAATACGGACAAAACAACCAGTTAAGCATGAAAACTTGCAGGGACATCAAAAGGATCAGCAGGGTGAGGGGAGAAGCTGCTCAGCTCCAAGGAAGCAAGAGCAGCAGGAGGGAGGTTTGGAGGAGGGGAAGAAAAACCCTAAAATCATCTGTTTTGGTTGGTTTTACTAGAATCAACACAGGGCAAAAGCACATCCTACCAAAGTTAGGAAGAAAAAAACAAACTGCTCAATTCATCTTGGCATAAACCTATTTGCATTCGTTTCCTTATAACTGGTCAGAAGTTTCTCGTTTGGGACGCCGTTATACCTGTTTTTAACAGGTCTCAGGCTAAGCAAAGCGAGGCCTTCCTCCCCATGGGAATTTCAGCAGTCACTTTAGCAGAGGTCATCCAAGTAGCCCCTTTGCTGTTCCTTCCACTGCAAATGTCCTGCCAAAGGATACGAGGGAGCTGGGACCCTCCCCACAGAGGGGCCATCCAGGTTGGAAGAGCAGCCTTGCAATCAGCAGACTGAAGGAACCAAACTCAGCAGGTAACCCTTGTATAAACCCAGTATTTGGGCTCAAGTTAGGCCTCATACTCCAGCCTCTATGGACAGAGAGCTTTTTCATTAAATGTCTGAACTTTCATCAGATAGGCAGGAGCCCAACCTTGTCGTTCTTCCGAGTCCTGCCCTGGAGCCCACCACCTCACCTAGCTGCTAGGAACTACCCTTGACACACATTAGTTCCATCCTGGAGCACAGCAAGAATTAACTCCACTTATCTCAAGCTCTCTTATGCCCTATACACACACTTCTTTCTCTTTCTCTTTTACCTCTATTTGCTTTTGTGATTTCCTTCCTCTCTCGCATTGGATGAGGTTACGCGACCCTCGTCAGCCCTCATCTCCTTCACCTGAAGAGCTGGGCACTGGCACACCTGAGCCTTGACCCTCCTAAAGGCCCATAACACCAAGACACCATCATAGTGTTTCCATTCTGTGCTTACGGTGACACAGAAAAGTACTTCCATGTAGCCAAACCTCAAGAAAACGTTATGACTTGCGTTTTCCAGAACAGGGGTTGTGCTGCAGAAGAACTAGTCAATGGGCCGTGGCTTTAGCGGAAATCTGTGGCAAAACCAAATACTGAACCTTGGTTGCAGATACCTCCCTAACACTTCTAACCACAAGAACAGCTTCATCCTCGAGCTGACTCTGCTTCCTCTTTTTTTCAGCATTTCACAAACCTTAAGGTTCTGGAAAATAGAAACAACGATGCTGGGGTTAGTTTCACTTGATTTCTCAACAGCAATTCCATCCTGAACTGTTTACACCACCCTGCCCTGACCCTCAAGTTTCCCTGTTTGAGGAGGTTAACGCTGCCCTGTTGAAAGAGATTAAGGAAATAAACCGCGTGAGCAGTAATCTCTTGTGGAGCACTGCCTGGATACTGGCCCTAGCAGGCTGGGAAACAACTGATATTTTCTCTAAAAAATTTAGCCTCGCAGAACTAATCTTTTTCTCCTCCGTAAGAAAGCGCTGCCGTGATCCTGCAATAAGCCTGATCAGCAAGATTTATACAGTACGTATTGAACTCCTGCTAGGACACTGAAAGTTCACTTGTGCCCTGGTGTGTTGTGACACTGCTGAGACAGCTTCTCGTGCAATCTCACTCTGTTGCATTTGTTTTCTAGGCTAACGAATGGCAAGCAGTTAGTACACGTGAGAGAGTCATGTACACGCAGTCTATCTCTGTTTGTTTTTTCAGGTAAGACCTGGGAATTAATTTTGAAGGGACGCTGCGAGGCAGTCTGTTATGCTGTTGTCTTCAGCAGGTTATTTCAGTGCTGTTGTCCATAGTCAGCAAGACTGGTCATGAAGCCCAACCTGAGTGCTGTTAACATCGCTGGACTTCTGATGTCTTTTTCTTACCCGTGATTTTTGCATATAACATGATTCCACAGCACACACTTGGTAGTTGCTTCATAGCAGCATCTCCTGAGGCAACGGAGCAGTCCCCTTGTCCTGCCCTTCTTTTTTCTCTTCTCTTTCTAGCAGATATCTCGGCTCTATGTTAGTCAAACCATGTGAGCTCAGCAGGGCTGCCTGCTTGTAGCAGCTTGCAAAATTGGGCTTTAGTAGTAAGAGTGAAACCAGTTAATTTCAGTGGCCCCAGGGATCCATGGTTTATTTTTTCCAGTAGTGTCCAGGACGTTCTCTCTGCTTCCCAAGTAGTGAAGATGTCGCACCACTCTCCCTGCCCCATGGTGTGTGTAAGGGATGATTTTCACTCAGACCTGATGTGAGCTGGTGCAGCAGTTGTGTCCCGGCGAGGAAAGTGTGAAATCTTAGGGCAGGCCTGCCCCATCGCAAGGAACACCTACGGGGTGGTTATATAAAATATTCGGGCTCCCTGTGGCAGGGTAATGAGTGTTTTCAGTGCTTTCTCCAAAAGCTGCCCCCAGAAGGTTCTTCTCCAAAGAGCTTACCCAGTGAACCATCCCCTTTTTCAAAGCACATCAGGTGACCGGAGCTTTCATCAAAATGCTGCACTTTCAGGAAGGAATTTAAAGGTGTTAGGAGGACACGCAGCACAGGATCAGGTCCATAACTCAAGGTTTGACAAGAGAAAATAGAGAAAAACAGGGGGAAGAAAGAAGTTGGTCCTCCCCCTCATCACAGCAGCCAGCCCCACAGATTCCAGTCCCATACTTCAGGCCAGGGCACAGCAGAACTCACAGAGTATCTCGGTGCCACTGAAACAAATTCCTTGGTGCATGGGAAAACCTGCCAGAGCAGCGCAACAGGGCCGTCCCTTCCTGTGAAAACATTGACTTTGCTCTTGCTGCGCAGCCAAGCAAGGCAGTGGCATGAGCACGAGCAGTTTTTGTCACTACCACAAAGACCACGCTCCGAGTTAGGAGACAAAGTAGACAAAAGTACCATCACCTCCTACAACTCTTGCAGAAGCGCAGTGAGGGTTACTTACACCAGGGCCGTTTTGAGGTCCAAGGGTCTCAACTGCTCCCTCCCTTGGCTGCTCTAAAGGGCGTTTGTGCTCTGTACACCATGGGGAGATAAAATAGTTTTTCCTACTTGGACTTCACCCATCCCTCCTCTCAGAAGCACTTGCCACTTTGTCCAGTGACTCATAACCAACACAGCTGGATCACCTAGCGCTATTATTTTTTTTTCCAAAACAGTGTTAGAGGAATACAGACTGCTCCAGGACACCTAGTTTTGACACCACCTGCGGAGACATGGCATGGGAAGACCCAACATCTGTGCTGCTCGTACTCTACCTATTTATGGTGTCAGCCAAAGCCTCACCTGCCAGAACCATCTCCCAGCAAAACGTCCTCCTCCCAAACCGATACATTCTTCTGGGCACACCAAGAGATCAGTTTCAGTTCCCCCGAACCTGTCTCTCTCATAAAAGTTTCTTTTTGTTCAGATCAAGGCGATTCGTGACTGGATAGTTTAGCTACGCCCACAGCAGCCGCAGCACGAAGAGCACCTCTGCGTGAATCCGAGTCTCCCATGAAGAGCAGGACGCAGTGTATTTGTTGTTGTTAGAGATTCCACGTTAAGCACGCGGATGTAATGTGAAATCCAAGCGCTGTCAGCGTTTTATTGGTGTTGTCCCTAGATCTTGGGAATCTGACACAGCAACAGAATCGATGCTTTCAGCCATTTCCAAAAACTAGTTACCATAACTAGCTCTGAAATGACATTTCTAGACTAACTTGAATCTGTCCGTTCAATTTCGCTTGTTTTGGGATAGGTTGAAGAGCTGCTGAAAAATAAAGCCCTTTTATTGCTTAATAGATGAGGCGCCTTCCTGGGAAACAGCACTATCTAAACAAGCTGCCAGGTTTACATAAGCTCAGCCATTCCTTCAGTACTTTAAAGAGAGCTGAGTCACATTGCTCGTCATAAAATTCACGTACCTGTTTCAGACAGAGATAAACGTGAAAGCTTTGTCATAACAACAGCTGTCTCAATCCAATAGCATTTGTACGGTTCTAATAATGAACTCAAGAAACATTTAAAACAAAGACTTTTTAATATTTTTTCTATAACAAATAATTAATCAAATAGGCCGAATCCCATGTCATCATCAGATTCTTCAGACTCCTCCTTCTTCTCTTCTTTCTTCTCCTCAGCTGAAGAGAAAAAAAAAAGATCAAGCTGATGGTCAGTGTTTACACTTTTTTGCAACACAGATTTTTAAGATACACATTCTGGTGTTCTCAGCTTCTGAGTTATTGGTATTTCAGCCTCCACGGTTCATCTTATTCCCTTTCAACAGCCAAATAAAAAAAATGAGGGGGGACAGATGCTGCTACTGAAGGGATGTACTTTACTCAAAGTCCGTTGGATTCTCAGTTCTAAGCCAGACCAACCTTAAAGGGGACAAAGAGCAAGCGTTTCCGATTGCCCAAAGGCAAAGGAACTGTTCACTTTGCACTTCAGTCACAGAGTGAACGGCCAAAGCGGAAAAGCCTTGAAATTCGGTCTGGACTGCTCAGATTTTAATGGAGGTGCCCCGTGCCGACCCCTCGGCACCCGTACTCACCAGCAGCAGGGGCAGCCGCCGCAGCGGGGGCAGCCGAGCCCCCTCCCGCAGAGACTGCTACCGCTCCCCCGGCCGGCATGCTGGCCAGCTTCCCGTTACCTGCAGGGGTAGAAGAGGAGAAAAGTGTTTAAATACTCATCGCAAGCACAGAGGTAAGGTGAAAAGACTGAGAAATGAGAGCACGGGAAAAACCAAGACGGACCGAGCCTGTCACTAAGTATAAACTGTTCTGCGAAAAAATACTCCAGAGTTTAAGATTCACAAAGGCAAGAACCCTGACAAGACATTATGAAGTTTGCTTTTGTACACAAACTCCTGTTCGGTTTTTTTTTTAACAGTACAGAGAACTGTGAGGGCACAACCAGCTCACACTTACAGGACCAAAGGGAGCATGAGGAAAGATGTATTTACGGCAAAGAGTACAGTATTTCAAACAACTGCTCCAGCCCTCTGGGAGCCCTATTGCATCTCCTCTGAGATTAGCAAACCAACCGGTGATTTATGGTTCTCTGGCTGCTGCCTCTCACATGCCAGGGCCCCTCCATAGCATTCAGAGGTCACTACACGGAGCGTTCGCCCACATTCCAACTTCTGGGAATCAGTTTCTAAATAATTCTCTGTTACTTCAAGCTGTAATAAAGTAGCCAAGCAAACAAACATGTTTCATACGCATGTCATTATGTTCTAGGAAGCAATTTATTTAAAGCATTGCAAAAGGAGATAGCTTAAGTGCGTGGTAAGCACATGTATAATGGGTATCTGAGGTCTTCAAGCCACTGGAAATGTCCAGTCACCTCTCCCAAAGTCCTGGCAACATTTAAGCAAATATACGCCAAAGAATTCCCTTGCGCCTACTGCATTTGCAAAAAAATATAAATTCATTTATCAGAAACCTTTGCACTACCTCGGGCTCTGCTTTATTTCAGCCCTATGACCCAGTCAAATAATGTCAGAAGCTCCAGCTTCAGTAAGAGCAGAAGCTTCTACAGAAGTCAGCACCAAGAGCCCTAAGTTAGAGAAAAGGAACAGCGAGACTTGAGGAGCTCTAGAGAAGATGTGTACTGGAGAGGCTTGTGTTCATCGCAGAGGCCATAACTCTACTCTCAAAGTAAACTGACACTTTTCCTTTGGTTTTTTGTGGGTTTTTTTGGGGTTTTTTTGTGTGTTTTTTTAAATTTAACAGTCTCTTCTTCCTGCTTTTTATATTTGGTGCAAAGAAAGTATCTCCCGGAGAGCCTCCTCCTCCGACCAACGTGTCCAGAAAACTACGCCATGAGCAGACTGCCGGTAAGCTCATACATGCTTTGAAGTTTTCCAGTTTAATGTGGTCCACAAGCGAAACCCGGCAGGTACTGGCATTGACCAGCAGGGAATTAGAATGGACCCAGATTTCAGCCACTTCAGCTGAGATCCAGTGTGGAAGTCCTCACCCACAGAGCTAAATTCCTGAATCATCAGGGAGTTGGCAACAACTCTACACTCTCAGGTCGAAGTTACCAAAATAGTAGAGGCTGGTGTCTGTGACACTCAGAGGCTGTACTTACCCTGAGCAATGACATCCTCGATGTTTTTCCCATTCAGCTCACTGATAACCTGCGTAAATTAAGTTTAGAACATTAGTACGTCACAAAAGCGTGAGTATAAGCTACACTTAAACAAGCACCAATTCATCGGTGCAACGTCTCCATCCTGTTGCCTGTACAGCCCCAACATTCCTTATTTGTCAGTGAAAGAGGACATTGAAATGAAAGCTTCACATTTCTGCGAGAGCTTTTTCATGGAAAAAAAAAAAAGTTATGATAATAATGAATCCAAGGACCTTGCAGAAAGGATACGCAGAGCCAATTACAAAACCTCACCAATGGTCTGTCAGTCCCCGAGGGACCGTCACCGCACCCTGTTTAACACCCACTGGGTCCTGTTCCCAGCCTCACAGCTAAGCTGGCTGTTGCATCCTTGCCCTGGAACACAGAGTCCCCGGTTTCCATTTTCCTGCCATCATCGTTTAACCAGGATGAGGAAACCAAAATGCAAAATCAAAAATTGCTCAAGCAAGCAAACACTTTTTTAAAAAACAAAAAACAAACAAAAAAAAAAACCACGGACCCTACTGGTGAGTCCTTGCTACAGAGGGTCAGTGCTGAACACTGCTGAGCACCCAAGAGGTTTTAATCCAGAGCTTTTCAACAGGCACCTCTGCCACGCACAGAAACGCCCTGCCTGTCCGCGTGCTTTGTCCAGAAGGAAGGTGTTTGTAACACTTCACGAGATTTACGCTGACATAAGATACTGCCAGTGCAAACAGAAAATAATTAATTAAATCAACACCAAAAACAAATTGCAGAGAAGCTTTCTGGATATTGGAAGATCAGAGAAAACCGATTTATGAAGGTATTAAACAAATGTAAAGAAGCCAAAGCCCAGAGGCCTGGTGTTTGAACAGGAACATCTGTTTAAACCAGTTCAAGATTTAAACCAACATCCCAGACCGTAATAAGGATGCTGCCAGCTCAGTCGACCCACTATCTGGTTGGGCTTGTGGTAAAATACTGTCTCCAGCTGGGAAAATAACTTGCTTTTTCCTCCACCTTTCTGGAAAAAACATACATACAAGCATGGGGTAGGTGATACGACCGCTTTTTGGTGATCTCTTTTTTTAACAGAGCCATTATTTTTAAGTCCACACACCTGAAAGCCTATTATATCTCAAGAAACAGCCTAAGATAGTCTCTTCTTAAAAAGCCTGTTTTTCAATCCCTTCGTTTCATCATTACTTTCTAAAATGTTCCCACACGTTACCATTGAATATCTTCAATGTCCCTGTTACACTTCCCCTAGGTTCCTCGGTGAAGGAACAAATGTTCCTTTGCTATACACTAAATAAGAATTTATTACTGAGTATCAGACCTCCAGAAGCATTAGCTTTGAGTCAATGCTGACTAAAAAACGAAGTTAAAGATTAAGCACAAAAATTCTGTCAGAGTGCGACTTATTTTCAATAAATGCTTATCCGTTGCCACCAACCCAGTGGAAATTACTGGAGTGAACAACCAGAAATCAGCGACAGTTGACAGAGTTAAGTAAGAAATTCAGGCTCCTAAAAAAACGTTGTAAAAAACCAGTTCACAGCGGTTAAGCAGCGTTTAAGAAGTAACACACATAACCATCAGTGAAATGCTGAACTAGGTAAGGCCGGATTGACAGCAAAGAACGCTAAAGCCAAGGAAACGGCTCCGACGCCTGACGCTGCCC
>NW_009697483.1:0-334 GCF_000703405.1 Apaloderma vittatum | reverse complement strand
AAGCCAAGGAACCGCCCCCGCCCCCTGCCCCTGCCCGGAAGACGACCAGCTGGAAGGAAGAGGCAGCGGCCACCTTGTTCACGCGCTCATCGTCCGTCTCGATGCCGACGCTGTCGAGGATCTTTTTCAAGTCCTTGGACGTGGGAGACTCGTTGCCGCCGAGGACGGCGAGAAGGTAAGCTGCGACGTAACGCATCCTGGGAAAAATAAATAAAGAGAGAATTAGCTCTTCCTTTGCAGTAACGTGTTTGGAGGGAGCTTATCGTGGGGGCAAACTCTCCCGATAGGGCCCGTTTTGCTCCACTTTGTAAACGCGAAGCCATGACTGGCGAGG
>NW_009697482.1:18472-30415 GCF_000703405.1 Apaloderma vittatum | reverse complement strand
TCATGGGTTTGATTCCCGTTCGGTCCCTATGCGTTGCCTGATCTAATCGAGAGCTGGCGTCCCTGGCAGCAGGGAGGCTGGATTAAATGATCTCTAAGGTCCCTTCCAGCCTAGGCCATTCTATGATTCTATTATTCTATGATCTCAGAGGTCTTTTCCAGCCTCAACAGTTCTGTGATTCTGTGATAATGAGAAATTTGGTAAGTAGATATATTTGAATATTTGAGCTCACGGAATCCAGATTTCATGCATTCCTGGAAGTATTGTAGGAGAGGAACTGAAGAGGATTCAGGAAGCTGTAGATTAGTGAATCTGATCTCTGTGGTAGGCAAGGACTTTCCAAGGAATGAGATCAGAAAACATTTGGAGAATGTTTTGTTTGTCTGTTTTTTAAAAGAAGAAAAAGGGGGAAAGGAAAATGAACTTTGACACCATAGTTTCAGAAAGGGAAATGGCTGAAAAAATTGGTGTGAATTTTTGAGGAAGTGAAAAGAAAGGACTCAAAACCAAAATAAAATCTTCTGTTTGGCATCCTGAAAATAATACAAAGCTCACAGCAGAGAAATCCCGGAGTTTCAGTAGAAAATGCAGAAGTATGTAGTAATCATATGACTATCCAAATATATATATTAAAAAGCACCAACTTTCTCGAAGCAGAGGGGAGTTTCCAACTTTCAAGCAAGGAGACAAAACCTCATTCACTGAAGCTAGTTTCTGTGAAGTATCTTCTGCTAATAGATAAGATGAGCAGTTTAGATGCTGTAATAAGCAGGCTAAAGTAAAGTAGAAAATATTGCTATGAATTTCCATTGAATAAAAGAGGAAGCAGTCACAACATTCTTGCTAAACCTACAGTTAAGACAATCTCTCTTTTATAGTGTCATATTTCTAAGAAGAGACAGATGGTAGCATATAGTTGATTCCCACTCCTTCTTAATAATAAATTCTCAGATGGAAAGACAAGGATGATTTTAAAGAAATAAGGGGAGTTCCAGTTGGAAAGTGCCAACTCTCTTTAAATGCATTCAGCTAAAAGCTGATTATCTTTTATGAGTACAGTAGTACGGTCTGGCCAAAGCATCAAGACCTGATTTCTCTTTTCTTTCCTGGCCTGTGCTCATCTTCATGTCTTGCTAATTACCACCATCTCTCAGCATTTCTAGTATTTCAGTGTTGGTTGCTTACTAAAGCAGTATGAAAACTACAGGTGACAATGTTAACAGAAGGGGTACTATAACTCTACTAGCATTTCTGATTTATTTAATTAGGCACCCTGAGTAAAGGGTGAAACTTTTAACCCCTGGCTTTTGTACCCTCCCTTTTCCTTGTAAATCTCTTGACTTTAAACAAAGCAGAATACTACCTCTGGGCACATGACTTGGCAGAAGAACTGGCAGGAAGATAGAGATTATTAATTTAAACATATAACATGAGATCCGACTGGTAACTGCAAAAGCTTGATTTACTTCAGTCTCCATTGAGAAGATACCAAGGAATGGCCTCAGCTAGAAGGGACCTTAGAGATCATTTTAATCCAGCCTCCCTGTTGCCAGGGACGCCATCTGTCAACTAGATCAGGAAACATATGGGGACTAAATGGGAATCAAACCCACGACCTTCACGTTGTTAGTGCCACGCTCAACTGACTAAGCTAACCAGTCCCCTGCAGGAGATTGACTCTGCCAGAACAACTGGCCATGAACAAATCTCTTGCTCTGCAAGAAGTCCCAGTGTTTCAGACAACACTGCTGTGACCAGGATGCATTTCCAATTGGAGAGAAAGGAGAGTAAATCATCATCTTAGCTCTGCACAACTTTTCTGAAAGGGAAGCAGAAGAGCAATGTTTACAGTCTATCTGCACACAGCATATACTTTCAAGGCAGTATAGGGTATCAGAAGACAAAAATTAGTTCGGAGGTGAGAAAAGCTGGTTTCCTTTCCCCCACAATGACTGGAGGCAGGGAGTCTCTTTGGTTTGGATTCACTGTCTTACATTTAAGTTTCTCAATTTTGATCTATGGTAATAACAAATGCCCCAAAAAGGAGCTAGGAAACTACAGGCCAATTAGTCTTGGTTCAGTATCGCTTCAGAAAGTAGTTGAACCTGTCATCCTAGAAACTGTTACAAGACAAATGAAGCAGGTGATTGGGAAAAGCCAACATGAATTTACCAAAGGCAAATCATGCCAGACTGGCCTGATCACCTTCTACAACAAAGTAACACTTTATGTCCATATGGGGAGAGCCGTCGATGCTGTTTATCTGGAATTCAGCAAACTATTCACACTGTTTCCCATAGCCTTGTCCTAGACAGGATGGATGGTTTGTGAGGTGGGTAGGAATATGGATTATGGGCTGCACCAGGACAGTGACAATCACTGATTTTCGCTCAGGCTGGCAGTCTGTTACAAGTGGAATCCTCCAGGGATCGATGCTGTTCAACATCTTCCAGAGGAAGGTGTCCCTACCCATGGCAGGGAGGTTGGAACTAGATGATCTTTAAGGTCCTTTCCCACTCAAACTGTTCTATGATTTTATGATTCTATGCTTGATTCTATGATTCTATGCTTGATTCTATGATTCTATGATAAATGATCTGGGCATTGAAAGTAGCCTCACTGACTTCGCTGATGACACTAAACTGGATGGTGAGGTGGACATGTCTGAATGGAGCTCTGTCTTATGGAGAGACCTGAAAAGGCTGGAAGAGTGGGCCAGCAAAAACTGTATGAAGTTCAACAAAGAAAAGTGCAAGGTCCTGCAGCATCACTGAAAGGAACCTGGAGATCCTGGTGGACAATAAGCTCACCATGAGTCAGCAGGGCACCACTGCAGCAGCACAGGCGACTTGGATCCTTGGCTGAATCCAGAGGGCCCCTGCTAGCAGAGATAGAGATGTGATCATCCCACTCTACTCAGCACTTGTCAGGCTGTACCTGAAGTACTGTGTCAAGTTCTGGCCCTTACGATTCAAGAAAGATGTGGTCAGACTCGAGAGTCCATAAGAGGGCGACCAAGAAGATCAGAGTGCTGGAGAACTTGCCTTATGAGGGAAGACTGAAGGAGTTAGGTCTTTTGTCCCTGGAGAAGTCTCATGGGGACCTCACCAAAATACTCTAATACTTAAAGAACCGCTACAAAGAGGATGAAGGCTCTCTCTTCACAAGAAGCCACATGGAGAGGATAAGGAGTAACAGGTACAAGTTGCATGGGAAGAGGTTTCAGCTTAATACAAAAAAGAATTTTTTTACAATGAAAACAATGATTAACTGGAACAATCTCTCCAGTGATATGGAAAAGTTCTCATTATTGGAGGTTTTCAAGAGGTGATTGTACAGGCTGCCAGATAATCTCACCCAGGGTACCTTTCCCACAAACGCTTGGACCAGATGACCTTTCAAGATCCCTTCCAACCTGGGCTGTTGTATGATTCTATGAAAATTATTACCGGTAACTTAAAGTAGTGTCTTGCAGAAAAGGTCTTAAAGGAGACTTTGATTTAATGTTCATTCCTTCTGTTGTGTAAGGAAAAAGCCCAGTTTTGTTATGTTACCTCTGGGAGTTCATGGTTTTGCACCCACTTGTCTCCACTGTTGCTACATGTTATTTATTGCTACCTGCTGGGATTGAGTCTCCATCACGGTTATAGTCAGGTTTATAGGTGTCCTCAAAGCAAATCTCGCAACAGTTCCCATTTTCTGTGCTTTGGTTTGCACTGTGGTGTAGTCTGGGTGACCTGAACTTCTTTCAGATGAAACTAAATCCTATTCCTCCTGTAAATGGGATCCAACTGACTCCTATAAATCAATGGAAAGGAAAGGAATCAAGGGGGAGGTTAATGCACAGGGCTATGAAACGCAGCGCCTGAGCTGAAGCTCACAGTTAACTGTTGTTGCTGCTCTTGCCAAAGGGGCTGGTAACATCTGGCAAAGTGATGGGGCAATAACCCTGCCTCATAATGTCCAAAATCACTCCAGCATAATTCCCACAGTTTTCTTGTCAGCACCCATAATGCCCTTGTTCTTGTAAATCAAAACAAATGATTGATGTAAAACATAAACAGAATATTGGAATTTTTCAGCTGGCTAAAGGAGTGTTTGCTGGGGGGAGGGAGGAAACATGATTTGTTCTACTTAGTATGTTCTCTTTAAAGTTGCACCACTGTATTAAACTCTGTTTTCTGAAAACAGAAAACAATGAGAAGAGACTTGCAAGAACACCACTAGCTTCCATCTGTGAACAATTTGATACTTGCTTTCGGCAAATTTCTAAGCATTCCAGTTTTAAATAGACTTTGCACCAATATTCTCACCAGCAACACTGCAGTGTTGAAATATTCACAAATCTGAGTATAAAATATCACAAACACACTTGGACTGGGAAGTGCCTTTTTACATGTGAATAGTTACGCTCATGGTCCCTCTTTCACTGTTTTCCTGTTATTAAGAAGATTGTTGGAAATATGACATTGGACCAAATACCTCTGAAAAAAAAAAGGGAAGATTTATTGCTTTGAGTTGAGCAATGGTCAGAAACTCTTTTTTCACTCCCAACTAAGCTACAGAAGGACACATTAGTTGTCCCCAACTGCATTGGGGGCTGTCTCCAATGGGTCTGAATTCAGTCTGTTGTGATAGAAATAACATTAAAAATTACTGCCTTCATCTGTTTTTTGCTTTGTAATATACAGTTTAGAACTTATTTTGTATAAGATGCAAAGATCCTTTTAATAGATCAGTGAGGCTGGTATGGGTCCTTGCTAACATCGAAATTTTTGATATCATTCTTTCCCACTGCAAAAGAACATAAAACTCCTCTACATTTTTTTTAAACAAAAATCATAGGTGAGTGGTTACTCTGAGCAAGAATTGGAGGTTGGAGAAATGCCTTGGAAAAAGCATGCCCTCCAGCCCTTCATGTCTTCCAAGCCTGGAGGGGCTGACTTCTTTCTGCCTTGTTTTGATGAAGAAAAAAAAGTTAAATTTATTCCAGAATCCAAATAATCAACTATTGCCAGTGCAGATAAGGATCTTATCCAAAGGGAATATATTTTAGAAGCAAGACTGCACCAGCTAACAATATTCAAACACCAATGAAACAGTAAGTCTGCCTCCAACTTGATAACAAGGCTGTTCTGAGTTAACGTTCTGTGCCTGTTATGGCAACTGTCAGATAAATAATCTTGCTCCTTTGTAAGTAAATGAACAGGCTGGTTCACTTTAATCCCCCGCTATCCAAAGATATTTAAACAGTAACATGATTAGGATAAGGATACACTGAGTTGGAAAAGTGCTAAGGCTCCGGAAGCATGCACCATAAATCAAGCATTTAATGATTTAAATCAAGAACTTTAAGCAGCTGCCCCTGGGAAACATCAGGAGAACAGACTGTGCAATGAAGCCTGATGAAAATTAATTCAGTAGGCAAACATCATTATCTCATGGACTTTATGGGAATCATAAAAATAAGGTGCTGAACTACATGATGTATTTTTATGTTGTTGTGTTAAGAATGCTTTCTACAGGCCCTACTCTCATTTAATATGTAGAGTACAAATGCTGTTACCTTAGGCAAAATTATCTGGGGACTTTTTTCTAACTTGGGTGATTAAGCTATGTTTTTCAATCACTGTTTTGATATCTATGTAAAAGGTCCTGGCATCTGGAGGTACGATGCACCTATGTAATACTCAGTGTTGATCTGTAGAAAATCAAGACTGTTTTATGGAAGGAAGTACACTCCAGCTGAGAAATCGTCCTCTTAAAAGTCTCCTTGGGAACCCTAGAAGCATAGGTGGTGTAAACACAGGTTGACACTGCCATCTAGACACTCATCCCTGCCTTACTGCAGCTCCCTCCATGTCCCTGCACAAACATTGGTTTAGCTACATGATAGAGATCAGAGGAACAACCCCCTTTGCAAGCTCATTCTTTTTTTGCCAGTTTAGTGTTAACCTGTGTCAGCTTCCCGGAGGGATGATGCAGGAGCAGTAATGAGCTGATGGGGGCTAATAGATATTTTAGCACCACAGTTGAGTTATATTGACTTAAAATACTCACAATACTATAGCCTTAGTCATGAAAGTAGTGACTCAGCTGAACATTTACAACTGATTTTTAGTTCTATGAACTACAGGAGTAGATGTACACCTTACCAAAAATCCAGCAAAACTTACAAATAGTGAGTAAGTGTATATTTCCACATTGAATCTTAAAAGGTTAGCAGTGGCTCTGCTTCTCTCAACTCTTCAGGGCATAATTAAGGATCAGTTTTTTTAAAGATGCAGAACTATTACAAAACAGGAGAGGAATCCATTGCAGGCTTGAGTTCACGCAGGAAATGGTAGCACAGGATTCAGCATCAGTTAAATACTCCTTAAATTCTTCTTAAGACCTACTAAACTGGAAAAAAAAAGTAAGAAAGAAAAAGATACACTAGAAAGCAGGTATATTATGTGTTTCTGTGTTTATCACACGTTGGACATTGTCAAAACCACAAAAATTTTACCAGAAAAGAATTATCTGAAAATCCACTTTATTTTACTCGGACAATTAGGATTTAGAAGTGGGTTAATTTAATCCCTAAAATATAAAATATGATTTTACAGTTCTCAGTACTTCAAGGTTTAACAGCAAATAAATTTGCTTTTGAATAAGTTTGCTTATAATTTTAAGTATTCTTCAGCTCATACTTGTATTTGTGTTCAGAATCAATTTTATCGTAACTCCATTAAAAAGAGAGGAAGGAAAATTGAAAAAGAGTGATTGGTTAAAGAGGATATGATTATGCTCACCTCTACCAGCCTGTCTGGAACATGGAGAGAAGGAAAAAGGTTTAAAGAAGAGGTTGATAAACCAGTCTGAATGCATGTGAGTAGCATATAGCTACTTTTGCACTGCCCTTATGAAGACCTTCCTAAACAACAAAATACTGTTTCTTTAGAAATGTGATATTACTGCACTACACCAGTGTACGTGCTCAAAATGTCATGAATTCATCCACCTGCATCCCTCAAGGACTCCTGGAACTCAGAAATGGACTTGGATGCCGGCTTAGACATTAAGGCAGGAAAGAGGTGCTGTAGGCAAGGTATGAGATGGGATTTGGAAAACTCGTGTCTTAACTGAAAAAAATCTGCATCACTTTACAGAAATTTCTTGACCACTCTATGTAAAAAAACAAAACAGGAATGGGGGAATAAAGCCAATATCAAATAGAATAATTGTTGTTAAGTGCTTTCTTTATCCACAGATGTAATATATAAATCAAGACATTTCCCTATTATCAGTAAATTTTAAGCATGTTCCAATCTCAAATGTATTTGTTGTGAACGCTTAAAGCTTTGTAGTTTCACCTGAATTAAACTGACAATACTGTTAAAATAACAGTGTAGTCATTCTCTGTGCAGTAGGTTTGCTGTTCACACCTTTTTTCAATCAACAGTGCACATGGTATTTCTTTCTCACTAACTCCAGCATGCTTCTGATTGCAACATTTAATATTACTGCTTTTTCTGCAAGGAAGAATCATGAAGAATGAGAGAAAAGTGATAAAAGTTCTAAAGCCGTCAGAAAACAAAATCTATGGTTTAGGAAGCCTTATTGTAGTGGAGTTTTTTATTGTTGTTTTCAAAGTTGTAGAAAAGCATAAGGATTGTGGCTTTTATAATTTACATTAATGAAACCTCCATCTTATATATTTTAGAACAACAACACAAGATAATTTATGCCAAGCTCCTTTCAAATTTTAGAGGTGAAATTACAGCTAGAAAAGCTTCCTCAGATGTCTGTAATATCAGTCGAAAATATTGTAATGAAACATTAATCACAAAAGCATGTAGCCTACATTTGCATGATTCACAGTCATGCTATCAGAGATTCAAGGCCAAGCTAGTAAAACAAAAGTGCATTTTTTTCTTGTTTATCTGATACAAACATTTCAAGAATATTTAGAGAAAAAGGAGGAGATTAAGGGAATTATTTAAGTGCAGAGACCAGTATCTGTGCATGTGCCTGGATACACATGTGCATAAACATGCATAAGTAAATCAAGCAGAAGTGATAGCAGTTTTGTTAACCTTGCCTTACAAGATTCTACATTTTAATTACTAGATCGCCAAACTTAAACCATTTGTTAATTTAAATTTCCATGGCAGTGATCTGGTGAAGCCCCAGCTGAGCAGTTTTGGGAAAATTTCCGCCAAAATATTATGTGTTTTTTTCTGAGCCAGAGGCTGAAGATGCAGACACACAAAATCCACTGTCTGTGGACAAGTTGAAACATTTCAGCTTTTGAAGTTGAAGCATTTCACTTCTCTGTTGGGGAATTTAATGTGCCAACATGGTTAAACACCACAGCTCAGTAAACACGTGGTAACACAGTAAATTGTGAAAACTTGGTCAGAAAAGAGAAGTTTGCAGTTAATGTTACATTTTGCAATATAGGAGATATCTGTGAAAAGAGAGGGATTATTTTCTTCATGCCTGCTAGGACAAATACAAAGTTGTGGACAAAAATCAAGCAACGGAAGTTTAGGTCAGGCACTGGAAAAATATTTTCAATAGTAGTGATGGTAAGGCCCGGAGCAGGCTCTCCTGGGAAGCTGTGGAATCTCATTTACTGGAGGATTTTAGGAAGGGGTTACAAAAACAATCCCCGCAAGTGATTCGGGCCTGGCTGGATCTGCCTGGAGGAAGGTTATGAACTACAGGATCTCCCAGGGTCCCTTCCAGACCTGCCTGCTACTTCCAAATTAATCTTGATAGAGGTTTCTGTGGAATTTGCTAAAGGTGCCTCACTCCCTCTACCAAGAGAATTTGGCTTCAAGGTAGAAGTTTGTGCTTCTTGACACCATTATAATGAGTATGATGCGCCTTTCACCTCTGTTAACATTTCAATTATGTAAGTTTCTGAAACTTTCAACAGTGAACTCCTGACAGAGCTTAAGGTGGAAAAACATAGTCACTCACAGTAATCTCATTAGCAAAGTTATATAGACCAAGGGTGTATTTAGCCCTCAGCCAGGTCAGTAAAGTGTTTCACCTGAAAGAATACTATATTCTTCAAATATTTTATACTTTTGATTTTTTTCATGAGATATACTTTGAAGTGCTCAGTTATCAACATGTTAGTTATAATTTGGTTCCATGCACCAGGTACATTGACACTGCCTGTAGCACTCTGCCTCACACAGTGGCGTGTCTCATCTCTGTTTTGCAGACTGATGCAAGGATATAATTTTAAAATTATTTTCCTCAAGAAAATAAGAAGCGAGAAGATACTGAAGTACATTCTCTGGCCTCTGAACTTGTTTGGTAAGAATTTGTGATTCAAAGCAGGGAACAAGATGCATCATGTTCTCCCTAGATATTCTGCTGCAAATGTTGAGATAATTGCTAACCGGAGCACACAAGGTTTCACAGAAGTGGCAGATGCCACCCTGAACGTCTAAAAGAGGAACTCACTCAGAAAAAAATCATCTCTAGATGGAAACTCAGGCCCTAAATCTTAGGCCCTGACTATTGTTCACATTATAGCCAGCTTATATGAAACCCTTTGCAAAACTTAAGACATTCCAAGAAACTCACAGATCTTAAAGATAGTCACAATTTAGGACATTTATAGAGTTACACATAGTTTCATAAAAGTCAGGGTGTCATCTGATTCTTTAGACTGCACTTTCTGAGCAGGTAAGGGATTTGCTATCTTTTCACTTCCCAGGATCTCCAAGAGCACTCTCAGTTCCTCTCTAAATTTCAATAATCCCATTTTAACGACAGAAGGCGAAGGGACAGAAAGAGGAAGAGATCATAGCCACAGTTCACATGGTAAATCTGTGGCACAGCAAGGAACAGATGCAGGTTAATGCTAAACTATGAGATTTTTCTAGGACAAATTCACTTTTTTTTCTTTCTTTGAACACTCAGTTCTCTCTAAACTGCTACACTCTTCATTTTCAGTTACAATTATTGAATAATATTAGATCTATTACTAACAGTATTGACATTAGCAGCAGCATTCATTGCTTGAGTTTTAGTTGCACCTGAGGGTACAGATTCATGTGAGATGCACTACATACACATGTAGGAAGAGGTAATTCCTGTTGTGAGAACTTCACTGTCTAATTATACAGAAATGAGGAAAGATTAATCATCTTGAACAAGATCCCAGAGTTAATCAGCAATCTCCACAGGAGACTTGAATGAGGAGCAAACTTTGCAATTAAGTGTGAGCTGTTCAGGTAAAAAAGATCTTGGCACAGTTTGGACCCCGAAGAATAACCTTTGCCTTCAGGAAATAGGACAGTAATACATTTTACTGAACAGTTATTAACCAGTATTTCGAAAGCAGGCTCAGTCAGCTGTCTGCCAAATCTGCCCAGCCACCCAAATACTCTATTTTTCATGGCTCAAAGGCAGATCTAACAACATCACCTAGGCAGCAGGAACACCACGGCGATGTAGCGTCAACAAAAGCTGGAGGAAAGCATTGCATTTGGTACTTACTTTTAAAGCTCCTCTAAAAGCAGCACAAGGTGGTGTGAAAAATAAAACTAAACTGCCAAGTGAAGAAAAGCAAAGGAAATTTAACTGTAACTGGATTGACGATGATTCACATTACTGTAAGATTTGTCAGCCAGAAATAGATTTTTTCTTATCCTGTAGATTGTAAGATTTTGATACAGAGGCTGCTAAAGTCTTGTGAACTTATAATTCTTGATACCTGAAGCATAAGGCTTATCCTTTCAGAAATGTGGAAAAGAGGTAAATTTGTGAAACTGCGTTTCGGGATTGAATCAGTGTTAAGGTAAGCTACATCTGTTCAATTTAGAGACTAGGGCTGTTTCTGTTTTTAGTGTTCCCATGAAATTTCATTGAAGCAAAAAAGGAAAAAAAACCCCAAGATTTAGTTCCAAAGCTATGGCTATCTCTACTTCAGTTCTTCTTTCTTTAATTTCTTGACCTGGAAACATTAGCATGTGTTATGATCTGAGTAGAAATGCCACACTTCTTCTACGGGGTACTTTTTGATATTTTTATTTTTAAAAAAAATCAATTCATTTTTTATCTAAGTGAAGGGCCAAATTATTTTTAATGCTCTACATTGAGAAGAAAAATAAAATTTTGCTCTGTAAAACTGATAACACTGACTTTTGCTCCATTACTTTCCAGAATACTGTGCTCAGAAATGAAACTCTGCCAGTCCGTGGCTCCAGGAAGGGCACAGATCAACACCAGTTGGTCTGTGCCAGCAAAGTCAACGTGTGCTGCTGCTGAGTGGAGCAGAAGGGAGGGCTGGGCTTCTTGCCCTGTCTATTTCTTCCAGGATTATACGGGGTGATCTTATTCTCTCAGCTTTCCCACGCAATCATTAAAATAACACTAGGAGACATACGGCTTTATGCAGTCTTTGTTGACCATGCACCATCCACACAGAAATTATTCAGGTTCTGATTCATGCCAGCTCTCCATCAGTATTTTCGGCCTCATAAGAATTTCTTTCAGTAAGAAAAATGGCAATGATCTAGTTGAGAGGCATCCCTGCTCATGACAGGGAGGTTGGACTAGATGATCTCTAAGGTCCCTTCCAGCCTATGCCATTCTATGATTCTATGATTCTGCTTCCCTCTGCTCTTCCATCCCATCACCAAAGGCGGGCTGCTCATCCTTCTTCCCACTGCTCCCTTAGCAGAGCCCATCCAACCGTTTCTTTGGCTGCTTAGCGAAGAAGGTCAAGGATCTGACCAGGGCTAAAAAAAAAAAGAAAAACTAAAACTTTCTGGCTTTTACCAAGATCAATTCCCCAGTTAGTTCACAGTGCAGCACACAAATTTAATATGAGAACATCTGTACTGGATCAGACCACAGGTCCGTGTGGTCTGGTGTCCTGCTCCCAGCAGCAAAGCAGACACAGCAGCTGTTATCCGAGGATGTAAGGACAGG